>NC_092119.1:2764318-3064318 GCF_045679555.1 Salvelinus alpinus
ATGTAATTGGTAGGCTATGACACAGTCTCCCATCAAGAGGAGATGTAATTGGTAGGCTACGACACAGTCTCCCATCAAGAGGAGATGTAATTGGTAGGCTCCAACACAGTCTCCCATCAAGAGGAGATGTAATTGGTAGGCTATGACACAGTCTCCCATCAAGAGGAGATGTAATTGGTAGGCTACGACACAGTCTCCCATCAAGAGGAGATGTAATTGGTAGGCTCCAACACAGTCTCCCATCGAGAGATGTAATTGGTAGGCTACGACACAGTCTCCCATCAAGAGGAGATGTAATTGGTAGGCTATGACACAGTCTCCCATCAAGAGGAGATGTAATTGGTAGGCTACGACACAGTCTCCCATCAAGAGGAGATGTAATTGGTAGTCTACGACACAGTCTCCCATCAAGAGGAGATGTAATTGGTAGGCTACGACACAGTCTCCCATCAAGAGGAGATGTAATTGGTAGGCTACAACACAGTCTCCCATCAAGAGGAGATGTAATTGGTAGGCTACGACACAGTCTCCCATCAAGAGGAGATGTAATTGGTAGTCTACGACACAGTCTCCCATCAAGAGGAGATGTAATTGGTAGGCTACGACACAGTCTCCCATCGAGAGATGTAATTGGTAGGCTATGACACAGTCTCCCATCAAGAGGAGATGTAATTGGTAGGCTATGACACAGTCTCCCATCAAGAGGAGATGTAATTGGTAGGCTACGACACAGTCTCCCATCAAGAGGAGATGTAATTGGTAGGCTACGACACAGTCTCCCATCGAGAGGAGATGTAATTGGTAGGCTACGACACAGTCTCCCATCAAGAGGTGATGTAATTGGTAGACTACGACACAGTCTCCCATCAAGAGGTGATGTAATTGGTAGACTACGACACAGTCTCCCATCAAGAGGAGATGTAATTGGTAGGCTACGACACAGTCTCCCATCGAGAGGAGATGTAATTGGTAGGCTACGACACAGTCTCCCATCAAGAGGTGATGTAATTGGTAGGCTACAACACAGTCTCCCTTCAAGAGGAGATGTAATTGGTAGGCTACGACACAGTCTCCCATCAAGAGGTGATGTAATTGGTAGGCTACGACACAGTCTCCCATCAAGAGGAGATGTAATTGGTAGGCTACAACACAGTCTCCCTTCAAGAGGAGATGTAATTGGTAGGCTACGACACAGTCTCCCATCGAGAAATGTAATTGGTAGTCTACGACACAGTCTCCCATCAAGAGGAGATGTAATTGGTAGGCTACAACACAGTCTCCCATCGAGAGGTGATGTAATTGGTAGGCTACGACACAGTCTCCCATCGAGAAGAGATGTAATTGGTAGGCTACAACACAGTCTCCCATCGAGAGGTGATGTAATTGGTAGGCTACGACACAGTCTCCCATCGAGAAGAGATGTAATTGGTAGGCTACGACACAGTCTCCCATCGAGAGGAGATGTAATTGGTAGGCTACGACACAGTCTCCCATCGAGAGATGTAATTGGTAGGCTACAACACAGTCTCCCATCGAGAGGAGATGTAATTGGTAGGCTACGACACAGTCTCCCATCAAGAGGAGATGTAATTGGTAGGCTACGACACAGTCTCCCATCAAGAGGAGATGTAATTGGTAGGCTACGACACAGTCTCCCATCAAGAGGAGATGTAATTGGTAGGCTACAACACAGTCTCCCATCGAGAGATGTAATTGGTAGGCTACGACACAGTCTCCCATCAAGAGGAGATGTAATTGGTAGGCTACAACACAGTCTCCCATCGAGAGATGTAATTGGTAGGCTACGACACAGTCTCCCATCGAGAAGAGATGTAATTGGTAGGCTACGACACAGTCTCCCATCGAGAGGAGATGTAATTGGTAGGCTACGACACAGTCTCCCATCGAGAGGAGATGTAATTGGTAGGCTACGACACAGTCTCCCATCGAGAGATGTAATTGGTAGGCTACAACACAGTCTCCCATCGAGAGGAGATGTAATTGGTAGGCTACGACACAGTCTCCCATCAAGAGGAGATGTAATTGGTAGGCTACGACACAGTCTCCCATCAAGAGGAGATGTAATTGGTAGGCTACGACACAGTCTCCCATCAAGAGGAGATGTAATTGGTAGGCTACAACACAGTCTCCCATCGAGAGATGTAATTGGTAGGCTACGACACAGTCTCCCATCAAGAGGAGATGTAATTGGTAGGCTACAACACAGTCTCCCATCGAGAGATGTAATTGGTAGGCTACGACACAGTCTCCCATCAAGAGGAGATGTAATTGGTAGGCTACGACACAGTCTCCCATCAAGAGGAGATGTAATTGGTAGGCTACAACACAGTCTCCCATCGAGAGATGTAATTGGTAGGCTACGACACAGTCTCCCATCAAGAGGAGATGTAATTGGTAGTCTACGACACAGTCTCCCATCAAGAGGAGATGTAATTGGTAGGCTACGACACAGTCTCCCATCAAGAGGAGATGTAATTGGTAGGCTATGACACAGTCTCCCATCAAGAGGAGATGTAATTGGTAGGCTACGACACAGTCTCCCATCAAGAGGAGATGTAATTGGTAGGCTACGACACAGTCTCCCATCAAGAGGAGATGTAATTGGTAGGCTACGACACAGTCTCCCATCAAGAGGAGATGTAATTGGTAGGCTATGACACAGTCTCCCATCGAGAGATGTAATTGGTAGGCTACGACACATTCTCCCATCAAGAGGAGATGTAATTGGTAGGCTACGACACTACGTCTCCCATCGAGAGGAGATGTAATTGGTAGGCTACAACACAGTCTCCCATCAAGAGGTGATGTAATTGGTAGTCTACGACACAGTCTCCCATCAAGAGGAGATGTAATTGGTAGGCTACAACACAGTCTCCCATCGAGAGGAGATGTAATTGGTAGGCTACGACACAGTCTCCCATCAAGAGGAGATGTAATTGGTAGTCTACGACACAGTCTCCCATCAAGAGGAGATGTAATTGGTAGGCTACGACACATTCTCCCATCAAAAGGGGATGTAATTGGTAGGCTACGACACAGTCTCCCATCAAGAGGAGATGTAATTGGTAGGCTACGACACAGTCTCCCATCGAGAGATGTAATTGGTAGTCTACGACACAGTCTCCCATCAAGAGGAGATGTAATTGGTAGGCTACGACACAGTCTCCCATCAAGAGGAGATGTAATTGGTAGGCTACGACACAGTCTCCCATCAAGAGGAGATGTAATTGGTAGGCTACGACACAGTCTCCCATCGAGAGATGTAATTGGTAGTCTACGACACAGTCTCCCATCAAGAGGAGATGTAATTGGTAGGCTACGACACAGTCTCCCATCGAGAGGAGATGTAATTGGTAGTCTACGACACAGTCTCCCATCAAGAGGAGATGTAATTGGTAGGCTACGACACAGTCTCCCATCGAGAGGAGATGTAATTGGTAGGCTACGACACAGTCTCCCATCAAGAGGAGATGTTATTGGTAGGCTACGACACAGTCTCCCATCGAGAGGAGATGTAATTGGTAGGCTACGACACAGTCTCCCATCAAGAGGAGATGTAATTGGTAGGCTACGACACAGTCTCCCATCAAGAGGAGATGTTATTGGTAGGCTACGACACAGTCTCCCATCAAGAGGAGATGTAATTGGTAGGCTACGACACAGTCTCCCATCAAGAGGAGATGTAATTGGTAGGCTACGACACAGTCTCCCATCGAGAGGAGATGTAATTGGTAGTCTACGACACAGTCTCCCATCAAGAGGAGATGTAATTGGTAGGCTACGACACAGTCTCCCATCGAGAGGAGATGTAATTGGTAGGCTACGACACAGTCTCCCATCAAGAGGAGATGTTATTGGTAGGCTACGACACAGTCTCCCATCGAGAGGAGATGTAATTGGTAGGCTACGACACAGTCTCCCATCGAGAGGAGATGTAATTGGTAGGCTACGACACAGTCTCCCATCGAGAGATGTAATTGGTAGGCTACAACACAGTCTCTCATCGAGAGATGTAATTGGTAGGCTATGACACAGTCTCCCATCAAGAGGAGATGTAATTGGTAGGCTACGACACAGTCTCCCATCAAGAGGAGATGTAATTGGTAGGCTATGACACAGTCTCCCATCAAGAGGAGATGTAATTGGTAGGCTACAACACAGTCTCCCATCGAGAGATGTAATTGGTAGGCTATGACACAGTCTCCCATCAAGAGGAGATGTAATTGGTAGGCTACGACACAGTCTCCCATCAAGAGGAGATGTAATTGGTAGGCTACAACACAGTCTCCCATCGAGAGATGTAATTGGTAGCGTACGACACAGTCTCCCATCAAGAGGAGATGTAATTGGTAGGCTATGACACAGTCTCCCATCAAGAGGAGATGTAATTGGTAGTCTACGACACAGTCTCCCATCGAGAGGAGATGTAATTGGTAGTCTACGACACAGTCTCCCATCGAGAGATGTAATTGGTAGCGTACGACACAGTCTCCCATCAAGAGGAGATGTAATTGGTAGGCTACAACACAGTCTCCCATCAAGAGGAGATGTAATTGGTAGGCTACGACACAGTCTCCCATCGAGAGGAGATGTAATTGGTAGTCTACGACACAGTCTCCCATCAAGAGGAGATGTAATTGGTAGGCTACGACACAGTCTACCATCAAGAGGAGATGTAATTGGTAGTCTACGACACAGTCTCCCATCAAGAGGAGATGTAATTGGTAGGCTACGACACAGTCTCCCATCGAGAGGAGATGTAATTGGTAGGCTACGACACAATCTCCCATCGAGAGATGTAATTGGTAGGCTACAACACAGTCTCCCATCGAGAGATGTAATTGGTAGGCTATGACACAGTCTCCCATCGAGAGGAGATGTAATTGGTAGTCTACGACACAGTCTCCCATCGAGAGGAGATGTAATTGGTAGGCTACGACACAATCTCCCATCGAGAGATGTAATTGGTAGGCTACAACACAGTCTCCCATCGAGAGATGTAATTGGTAGGCTATGACACAGTCTCCCATCAAGAGGAGATGTAATTGGTAGGCTACGACACAGTCTCCCATCAAGAGGAGATGTAATTGGTAGGCTATGACACAGTCTCCCATCAAGAGGAGATGTAATTGGTAGGCTACAACACAGTCTCCCATCGAGAGATGTAATTGGTAGGCTATGACACAGTCTCCCATCAAGAGGAGATGTAATTGGTAGGCTACGACACAGTCTCCCATCAAGAGGTGATGTAATTGGTAGGCTACAACACAGTCTCCCATCGAGAGGAGATGTAATTGGTAGGCTACGACACAGTCTCCCATCAAGACGTGATGTAATTGGTAGTCTACGACACAGTCTCCCATCGAGAGGAGATGTAATTGGTAGGCTACGACACAGTCTCCCATCAAGAGGAGATGTAATTGGTAGGCTACGACACAGTCTCCCATCAAGAGGAGATGTAATTGGTAGGCTACGACACAGTCTCCCATCAAGAGGAGATGTAATTGGTAGGCTACGACACAGTCTCCCATCAAGAGGAGATGTAATTGGTAGGCTACAACACAGTCTCCCATCGAGAGATGTAATTGGTAGGCTACGACACAGTCTCCCATCAAGAGGATATGTAATTGGTAGGCTATGACACAGTCTCCCATCAAGAGGAGATGTAATTGGTAGGCTACGACACAGTCTCCCATCGAGAGGAGATGTAATTGGTAGTCTACGACACAGTCTCCCATCAAGAGGTGATGTAATTGGTAGGCTACGACACAGTCTCCCATCAAGAGGAGATGTAATTGGTAGTCTACGACACAGTCTCCCATCAAGAGGAGATGTAATTGGTAGGCTACGACACATTCTCCCATCAAAAGGGGATGTAATTGGTAGGCTACGACACAGTCTCCCATCAAGAGGAGATGTAATTGGTAGGCTACGACACAGTCTCCCATCGAGAGATGTAATTGGTAGTCTACGACACAGTCTCCCATCAAGAGGAGATGTAATTGGTAGGCTACGACACAGTCTCCCATCGAGAGGAGATGTAATTGGTAGGCTACGACACAGTCTCCCATCGAGAGGAGATGTAATTGGTAGGCTACGACACAGTCTCCCATCGAGAGGAGATGTAATTGGTAGTCTACGACACAGTCTCCCATCAAGAGGAGATGTAATTGGTAGGCTACGACACAGTCTCCCATCAAGAGGAGATGTAATTGGTAGTCTACGACACAGTCTCCCATCAAGAGGAGATGTAATTGGTAGTCTACGACACAGTCTCCCATCAAGAGGAGATGTAATTGGTAGGCTACGACACAGTCTCCCAGCGAGAGATGTAATTGGTAGTCTACGACACAGTCTCCCATCAAGAGGAGATGTAATTGGTAGGCTACGACACAGTCTCCCATCAAGAGGAGATGTAATTGGTAGGCTACGACACAGTCTCCCATCAAGAGGAGATGTAATTGGTAGGCTACGACACAGTCTCCCATCAAGAGGAGATGTAATTGGTAGGCTACGACACAGTCTCCCATCGAGAGATGTAATTGGTAGTCTACGACACAGTCTCCCATCAAGAGGAGATGTAATTGGTAGGCTACGACACAGTCTCCCATCGAGAGGAGATGTAATTGGTAGGCTACGACACAGTCTCCCATCAAGAGGAGATGTAATTGGTAGGCTACGACACAGTCTCCCATCGAGAGGAGATGTAATTGGTAGGCTACGACACAGTCTCCCATCAAGAGGAGATGTAATTGGTAGGCTATGACACAGTCTCCCATCAAGAGGAGATGTAATTGGTAGGCTACGACACAGTCTCCCATCGAGAGGAGATGTAATTGGTAGGCTACGACACAGTCTCCCATCGAGAGGAGATGTAATTGGTAGGCTACGACACAGTCTCCCATCGAGAGATGTAATTGGTAGGCTACAACACAGTCTCTCATCGAGAGATGTAATTGGTAGGCTATGACACAGTCTCCCATCAAGAGGAGATGTAATTGGTAGGCTACGACACAGTCTCCCATCAAGAGGAGATGTAATTGGTAGGCTATGACACAGTCTCCCATCAAGAGGAGATGTAATTGGTAGGCTACAACACAGTCTCCCATCGAGAGATGTAATTGGTAGGCTATGACACAGTCTCCCATCAAGAGGAGATGTAATTGGTAGGCTACGACACAGTCTCCCATCAAGAGGAGATGTAATTGGTAGGCTACAACACAGTCTCCCATCGAGAGATGTAATTGGTAGCGTACGACACAGTCTCCCATCAAGAGGAGATGTAATTGGTAGGCTATGACACAGTCTCCCATCAAGAGGAGATGTAATTGGTAGTCTACGACACAGTCTCCCATCGAGAGGAGATGTAATTGGTAGTCTACGACACAGTCTCCCATCGAGAGATGTAATTGGTAGCGTACGACACAGTCTCCCATCAAGAGGAGATGTAATTGGTAGGCTACAACACAGTCTCCCATCAAGAGGAGATGTAATTGGTAGGCTACGACACAGTCTCCCATCGAGAGGAGATGTAATTGGTAGTCTACGACACAGTCTCCCATCAAGAGGAGATGTAATTGGTAGGCTACGACACAGTCTACCATCAAGAGGAGATGTAATTGGTAGTCTACGACACAGTCTCCCATCAAGAGGAGATGTAATTGGTAGGCTACGACACAGTCTCCCATCGAGAGGAGATGTAATTGGTAGGCTACGACACAATCTCCCATCGAGAGATGTAATTGGTAGGCTACAACACAGTCTCCCATCGAGAGATGTAATTGGTAGGCTATGACACAGTCTCCCATCGAGAGGAGATGTAATTGGTAGTCTACGACACAGTCTCCCATCGAGAGGAGATGTAATTGGTAGGCTACGACACAATCTCCCATCGAGAGATGTAATTGGTAGGCTACAACACAGTCTCCCATCGAGAGATGTAATTGGTAGGCTATGACACAGTCTCCCATCAAGAGGAGATGTAATTGGTAGGCTACGACACAGTCTCCCATCAAGAGGAGATGTAATTGGTAGGCTATGACACAGTCTCCCATCAAGAGGAGATGTAATTGGTAGGCTACAACACAGTCTCCCATCGAGAGATGTAATTGGTAGGCTATGACACAGTCTCCCATCAAGAGGAGATGTAATTGGTAGGCTACGACACAGTCTCCCATCAAGAGGTGATGTAATTGGTAGGCTACAACACAGTCTCCCATCGAGAGGAGATGTAATTGGTAGGCTACGACACAGTCTCCCATCAAGACGTGATGTAATTGGTAGTCTACGACACAGTCTCCCATCGAGAGGAGATGTAATTGGTAGGCTACGACACAGTCTCCCATCAAGAGGAGATGTAATTGGTAGGCTACGACACAGTCTCCCATCAAGAGGAGATGTAATTGGTAGGCTACGACACAGTCTCCCATCAAGAGGAGATGTAATTGGTAGGCTACGACACAGTCTCCCATCAAGAGGAGATGTAATTGGTAGGCTACAACACAGTCTCCCATCGAGAGATGTAATTGGTAGGCTACGACACAGTCTCCCATCAAGAGGATATGTAATTGGTAGGCTATGACACAGTCTCCCATCAAGAGGAGATGTAATTGGTAGGCTACGACACAGTCTCCCATCGAGAGGAGATGTAATTGGTAGTCTACGACACAGTCTCCCATCAAGAGGTGATGTAATTGGTAGGCTACGACACAGTCTCCCATCAAGAGGAGATGTAATTGGTAGTCTACGACACAGTCTCCCATCAAGAGGAGATGTAATTGGTAGGCTACGACACATTCTCCCATCAAAAGGGGATGTAATTGGTAGGCTACGACACAGTCTCCCATCAAGAGGAGATGTAATTGGTAGGCTACGACACAGTCTCCCATCGAGAGATGTAATTGGTAGTCTACGACACAGTCTCCCATCAAGAGGAGATGTAATTGGTAGGCTACGACACAGTCTCCCATCGAGAGGAGATGTAATTGGTAGGCTACGACACAGTCTCCCATCGAGAGGAGATGTAATTGGTAGGCTACGACACAGTCTCCCATCGAGAGGAGATGTAATTGGTAGGCTACGACACAGTCTCCCATCAAGAGGAGATGTAATTGGTAGGCTACGACACAGTCTCCCATCAAGAGGAGATGTAATTGGTAGGCTACGACACAGTCTCCCATCGAGAGGAGATGTAATTGGTAGTCTACGACACAGTCTCCCATCAAGAGGAGATGTAATTGGTAGTCTACGACACAGTCTCCCATCAAGAGGAGATGTAATTGGTAGTCTACGACACAGTCTCCCATCAAGAGGAGATGTAATTGGTAGGCTACGACACAGTCTCCCATCAAGAGGAGATGTAATTGGTAGGCTACGACACAGTCTCCCATCAAGAGGAGATGTAATTGGTAGGCTATGACACAGTCTCCCATCGAGAGGAGATGTAATTGGTAGGCTACGACACAGTCTCCCATCGAGAGGAGATGTAATTGGTAGGCTACGACACAGTCTCCCATCAAGAGGAGATGTTATTGGTAGGCTACGACACAGTCTCCCATCGAGAGGAGATGTAATTGGTAGGCTACAACACAGTCTCCCATCGAGAGGTGATGTAATTGGTAGGCTACGACACAGTCTCCCATCGAGAGGAGATGTAATTGGTAGGCTACGACACAGTCTCCCATCGAGAGGAGATGTAATTGGTAGGCTACGACACAGTCTCCCATCGAGAGGAGATGTAATTGGTAGGCTACGACACAGTCTCCCATCGAGAGATGTAATTGGTAGGCTACGACACAGTCTCCCATCGAGAGGAGATGTAATTGGTAGGCTACGACACAGTCTCCCATCAAGAGGAGATGTAATTGGTAGGCTACGACACAGTCTCCCATCAAGAGGAGATGTAATTGGTAGGCTACGACACAGTCTCCCATCAAGAGGAGATGTAATTGGTAGGCTACAACACAGTCTCCCATCGAGAGATGTAATTGGTAGGCTACGACACAGTCTCCCATCAAGAGGAGATGTAATTGGTAGGCTACGACACAGTCTCCCATCAAGAGGAGATGTAATTGGTAGGCTACGACACAGTCTCCCATCAAGAGGAGATGTAATTGGTAGTCTACGACACAGTCTCCCATCAAGAGGAGATGTAATTGGTAGTCTACGACACAGTCTCCCATCAAGAGGAGATGTAATTGGTAGGCTACGACACAGTCTCCCATCGAGAGATGTAATTGGTAGTCTACGACACAGTCTCCCATCAAGAGGAGATGTAATTGGTAGGCTACGACACAGTCTCCCATCAAGAGGAGATGTAATTGGTAGGCTACGACACAGTCTCCCATCAAGAGGAGATGTAATTGGTAGGCTACGACACAGTCTCCCATCAAGAGGAGATGTAATTGGTAGGCTACGACACAGTCTCCCATCGAGAGATGTAATTGGTAGTCTACGACACAGTCTCCCATCAAGAGGAGATGTAATTGGTAGGCTACGACACAGTCTCCCATCGAGAGGAGATGTAATTGGTAGGCTACGACACAGTCTCCCATCAAGAGGAGATGTAATTGGTAGGCTACGACACAGTCTCCCATCGAGAGGAGATGTAATTGGTAGGCTACGACACAGTCTCCCATCAAGAGGAGATGTAATTGGTAGGCTATGACACAGTCTCCCATCAAGAGGAGATGTAATTGGTAGGCTACGACACAGTCTCCCATCGAGAGGAGATGTAATTGGTGGTCTACGACACAGTCTCCTATCAAGAGGTGATGTAATTGGTAGGCTACGACACAGTCTCCCATCAAGAGGAGATGTAATTGGTAGTCTACGACACAGTCTCCCATCAAGAGGAGATGTAATTGGTAGGCTACGACACATTCTCCCATCAAAAGGGGATGTAATTGGTAGGCTACGACACAGTCTCCCATCAAGAGGAGATGTAATTGGTAGGCTACGACACAGTCTCCCATCGAGAGATGTAATTGGTAGTCTACGACACATTCTCCCATCAAAAGGGGATGTAATTGGTAGGCTACGACACAGTCTCCCATCAAGAGGAGATGTAATTGGTAGGCTACGACACAGTCTCCCATCAAGAGGAGATGTAATTGGTAGGCTACGACACAGTCTCCCATCGAGAGGAGATGTAATTGGTAGGCTACGACACAGTCTCCCATCAAGAGGAGATGTAATTGGTAGGCTACGACACAGTCTCCCATCGAGAGGAGATGTAATTGGTAGTCTACGACACAGTCTCCCATCAAGAGGAGATGTAATTGGTAGGCTACGACACAGTCTCCCATCGAGAGGAGATGTAATTGGTAGGCTACGACACAGTCTCCCATCAAGAGGAGATGTTATTGGTAGGCTACGACACAGTCTCCCATCGAGAGGAGATGTAATTGGTAGGCTACAACACAGTCTCCCATCGAGAGGTGATGTAATTGGTAGGCTACGACACAGTCTCCCATCGAGAGGAGATGTAATTGGTAGGCTACGACACAGTCTCCCATCGAGAGGAGATGTAATTGGTAGGCTACGACACAGTCTCCCATCGAGAGGAGATGTAATTGGTAGGCTACGACACAGTCTCCCATCGAGAGATGTAATTGGTAGGCTACGACACAGTCTCCCATCGAGAGGAGATGTAATTAGTAGGCTACGACACAGTCTCCCATCAAGAGGAGATGTAATTGGTAGGCTACGACACAGTCTCCCATCAAGAGGAGATGTAATTGGTAGGCTACGACACAGTCTCCCATCAAGAGGAGATGTAATTGGTAGGCTACAACACAGTCTCCCATCGAGAGATGTAATTGGTAGGCTACGACACAGTCTCCCATCAAGAGGAGATGTAATTGGTAGTCTACGACACAGTCTCCCATCAAGAGGAGATGTAATTGGTAGGCTACGACACAGTCTCCCATCAAGAGGAGATGTAATTGGTAGTCTACGACACAGTCTCCCATCAAGAGGAGATGTAATTGGTAGTCTACGACACAGTCTCCCATCAAGAGGAGATGTAATTGGTAGGCTACGACACAGTCTCCCATCGAGAGATGTAATTGGTAGTCTACGACACAGTCTCCCATCGAGAGGAGATGTAATTGGTAGGCTACGACACTACGTCTCCCATCGAGAGGAGATGTAATTGGTAGGCTACGACACAGTCTCCCATCGAGAGGAGATGTAATTGGTAGGCTACGACACAGTCTCCCATCGAGAGGAGATGTAATTGGTAGGCTACGACACAGTCTCCCATCGAGAGGAGATGTAATTGGTAGGCTACGACACAGTCTCCCATCAAGAGGAGATGTAATTGGTAGGCTACGACACAGTCTCCCATCAAGAGGAGATGTAATTGGTAGGCTATGACACAGTCTCCCATCAAGAGGAGATGTAATTGGTAGGCTACAACACAGTCTCCCATCAAGAGGAGATGTAATTGGTAGGCTACGACACAGTCTCCCATCGAGAGGAGATGTAATTGGTAGGCTACGACACAGTCTCCCATCGAGAGGAGATGTAATTGGTAGGCTACGACACAGTCTCCCATCGAGAGATGTAATTGGTAGGCTACAACACAGTCTCTCATCGAGAGATGTAATTGGTAGGCTATGACACAGTCTCCCATCAAGAGGAGATGTAATTGGTAGGCTACGACACAGTCTCCCATCAAGAGGAGATGTAATTGGTAGGCTATGACACAGTCTCCCATCAAGAGGAGATGTAATTGGTAGGCTACAACACAGTCTCCCATCGAGAGATGTAATTGGTAGGCTATGACACAGTCTCCCATCAAGAGGAGATGTAATTGGTAGGCTACGACACAGTCTCCCATCAAGAGGAGATGTAATTGGTAGGCTACAACACAGTCTCCCATCGAGAGATGTAATTGGTAGCGTACGACACAGTCTCCCATCAAGAGGAGATGTAATTGGTAGGCTATGACACAGTCTCCCATCAAGAGGAGATGTAATTGGTAGTCTACGACACAGTCTCCCATCGAGAGGAGATGTAATTGGTAGTCTACGACACAGTCTCCCATCGAGAGATGTAATTGGTAGCGTACGACACAGTCTCCCATCAAGAGGAGATGTAATTGGTAGGCTACAACACAGTCTCCCATCAAGAGGAGATGTAATTGGTAGGCTACGACACAGTCTCCCATCGAGAGGAGATGTAATTGGTAGTCTACGACACAGTCTCCCATCAAGAGGAGATGTAATTGGTAGGCTACGACACAGTCTACCATCAAGAGGAGATGTAATTGGTAGTCTACGACACAGTCTCCCATCAAGAGGAGATGTAATTGGTAGGCTACGACACAGTCTCCCATCGAGAGGAGATGTAATTGGTAGGCTACGACACAATCTCCCATCGAGAGATGTAATTGGTAGGCTACAACACAGTCTCCCATCGAGAGATGTAATTGGTAGGCTATGACACAGTCTCCCATCGAGAGGAGATGTAATTGGTAGTCTACGACACAGTCTCCCATCGAGAGGAGATGTAATTGGTAGGCTACGACACAATCTCCCATCGAGAGATGTAATTGGTAGGCTACAACACAGTCTCCCATCGAGAGATGTAATTGGTAGGCTATGACACAGTCTCCCATCAAGAGGAGATGTAATTGGTAGGCTACGACACAGTCTCCCATCAAGAGGAGATGTAATTGGTAGGCTATGACACAGTCTCCCATCAAGAGGAGATGTAATTGGTAGGCTACAACACAGTCTCCCATCGAGAGATGTAATTGGTAGGCTATGACACAGTCTCCCATCAAGAGGAGATGTAATTGGTAGGCTACGACACAGTCTCCCATCAAGAGGTGATGTAATTGGTAGGCTACAACACAGTCTCCCATCGAGAGGAGATGTAATTGGTAGGCTACGACACAGTCTCCCATCAAGACGTGATGTAATTGGTAGTCTACGACACAGTCTCCCATCGAGAGGAGATGTAATTGGTAGGCTACGACACAGTCTCCCATCAAGAGGAGATGTAATTGGTAGGCTACGACACAGTCTCCCATCAAGAGGAGATGTAATTGGTAGGCTACGACACAGTCTCCCATCAAGAGGAGATGTAATTGGTAGGCTACGACACAGTCTCCCATCAAGAGGAGATGTAATTGGTAGGCTACAACACAGTCTCCCATCGAGAGATGTAATTGGTAGGCTACGACACAGTCTCCCATCAAGAGGATATGTAATTGGTAGGCTATGACACAGTCTCCCATCAAGAGGAGATGTAATTGGTAGGCTACGACACAGTCTCCCATCGAGAGGAGATGTAATTGGTAGTCTACGACACAGTCTCCCATCAAGAGGTGATGTAATTGGTAGGCTACGACACAGTCTCCCATCAAGAGGAGATGTAATTGGTAGTCTACGACACAGTCTCCCATCAAGAGGAGATGTAATTGGTAGGCTACGACACATTCTCCCATCAAAAGGGGATGTAATTGGTAGGCTACGACACAGTCTCCCATCAAGAGGAGATGTAATTGGTAGGCTACGACACAGTCTCCCATCGAGAGATGTAATTGGTAGTCTACGACACAGTCTCCCATCAAGAGGAGATGTAATTGGTAGGCTACGACACAGTCTCCCATCGAGAGGAGATGTAATTGGTAGGCTACGACACAGTCTCCCATCGAGAGGAGATGTAATTGGTAGGCTACGACACAGTCTCCCATCGAGAGGAGATGTAATTGGTAGGCTACGACACAGTCTCCCATCAAGAGGAGATGTAATTGGTAGGCTACGACACAGTCTCCCATCAAGAGGAGATGTAATTGGTAGGCTACGACACAGTCTCCCATCGAGAGGAGATGTAATTGGTAGTCTACGACACAGTCTCCCATCAAGAGGAGATGTAATTGGTAGTCTACGACACAGTCTCCCATCAAGAGGAGATGTAATTGGTAGTCTACGACACAGTCTCCCATCAAGAGGAGATGTAATTGGTAGGCTACGACACAGTCTCCCATCAAGAGGAGATGTAATTGGTAGGCTACGACACAGTCTCCCATCAAGAGGAGATGTAATTGGTAGGCTATGACACAGTCTCCCATCGAGAGGAGATGTAATTGGTAGGCTACGACACAGTCTCCCATCGAGAGGAGATGTAATTGGTAGGCTACGACACAGTCTCCCATCAAGAGGAGATGTTATTGGTAGGCTACGACACAGTCTCCCATCGAGAGGAGATGTAATTGGTAGGCTACAACACAGTCTCCCATCGAGAGGTGATGTAATTGGTAGGCTACGACACAGTCTCCCATCGAGAGGAGATGTAATTGGTAGGCTACGACACAGTCTCCCATCGAGAGGAGATGTAATTGGTAGGCTACGACACAGTCTCCCATCGAGAGGAGATGTAATTGGTAGGCTACGACACAGTCTCCCATCGAGAGATGTAATTGGTAGGCTACGACACAGTCTCCCATCGAGAGGAGATGTAATTGGTAGGCTACGACACAGTCTCCCATCAAGAGGAGATGTAATTGGTAGGCTACGACACAGTCTCCCATCAAGAGGAGATGTAATTGGTAGGCTACGACACAGTCTCCCATCAAGAGGAGATGTAATTGGTAGGCTACAACACAGTCTCCCATCGAGAGATGTAATTGGTAGGCTACGACACAGTCTCCCATCAAGAGGAGATGTAATTGGTAGGCTACGACACAGTCTCCCATCAAGAGGAGATGTAATTGGTAGGCTACGACACAGTCTCCCATCAAGAGGAGATGTAATTGGTAGTCTACGACACAGTCTCCCATCAAGAGGAGATGTAATTGGTAGTCTACGACACAGTCTCCCATCAAGAGGAGATGTAATTGGTAGGCTACGACACAGTCTCCCATCGAGAGATGTAATTGGTAGTCTACGACACAGTCTCCCATCAAGAGGAGATGTAATTGGTAGGCTACGACACAGTCTCCCATCAAGAGGAGATGTAATTGGTAGGCTACGACACAGTCTCCCATCAAGAGGAGATGTAATTGGTAGGCTACGACACAGTCTCCCATCAAGAGGAGATGTAATTGGTAGGCTACGACACAGTCTCCCATCGAGAGATGTAATTGGTAGTCTACGACACAGTCTCCCATCAAGAGGAGATGTAATTGGTAGGCTACGACACAGTCTCCCATCGAGAGGAGATGTAATTGGTAGGCTACGACACAGTCTCCCATCAAGAGGAGATGTAATTGGTAGGCTACGACACAGTCTCCCATCGAGAGGAGATGTAATTGGTAGGCTACGACACAGTCTCCCATCAAGAGGAGATGTAATTGGTAGGCTATGACACAGTCTCCCATCAAGAGGAGATGTAATTGGTAGGCTACGACACAGTCTCCCATCGAGAGGAGATGTAATTGGTGGTCTACGACACAGTCTCCTATCAAGAGGTGATGTAATTGGTAGGCTACGACACAGTCTCCCATCAAGAGGAGATGTAATTGGTAGTCTACGACACAGTCTCCCATCAAGAGGAGATGTAATTGGTAGGCTACGACACATTCTCCCATCAAAAGGGGATGTAATTGGTAGGCTACGACACAGTCTCCCATCAAGAGGAGATGTAATTGGTAGGCTACGACACAGTCTCCCATCGAGAGATGTAATTGGTAGTCTACGACACATTCTCCCATCAAAAGGGGATGTAATTGGTAGGCTACGACACAGTCTCCCATCAAGAGGAGATGTAATTGGTAGGCTACGACACAGTCTCCCATCAAGAGGAGATGTAATTGGTAGGCTACGACACAGTCTCCCATCGAGAGGAGATGTAATTGGTAGGCTACGACACAGTCTCCCATCAAGAGGAGATGTAATTGGTAGGCTACGACACAGTCTCCCATCGAGAGGAGATGTAATTGGTAGTCTACGACACAGTCTCCCATCAAGAGGAGATGTAATTGGTAGGCTACGACACAGTCTCCCATCGAGAGGAGATGTAATTGGTAGGCTACGACACAGTCTCCCATCAAGAGGAGATGTTATTGGTAGGCTACGACACAGTCTCCCATCGAGAGGAGATGTAATTGGTAGGCTACAACACAGTCTCCCATCGAGAGGTGATGTAATTGGTAGGCTACGACACAGTCTCCCATCGAGAGGAGATGTAATTGGTAGGCTACGACACAGTCTCCCATCGAGAGGAGATGTAATTGGTAGGCTACGACACAGTCTCCCATCGAGAGGAGATGTAATTGGTAGGCTACGACACAGTCTCCCATCGAGAGATGTAATTGGTAGGCTACGACACAGTCTCCCATCGAGAGGAGATGTAATTGGTAGGCTACGACACAGTCTCCCATCAAGAGGAGATGTAATTGGTAGGCTACGACACAGTCTCCCATCAAGAGGAGATGTAATTGGTAGGCTACGACACAGTCTCCCATCAAGAGGAGATGTAATTGGTAGGCTACAACACAGTCTCCCATCGAGAGATGTAATTGGTAGGCTACGACACAGTCTCCCATCAAGAGGAGATGTAATTGGTAGTCTACGACACAGTCTCCCATCAAGAGGAGATGTAATTGGTAGGCTACGACACAGTCTCCCATCAAGAGGAGATGTAATTGGTAGTCTACGACACAGTCTCCCATCAAGAGGAGATGTAATTGGTAGTCTACGACACAGTCTCCCATCAAGAGGAGATGTAATTGGTAGGCTACGACACAGTCTCCCATCGAGAGATGTAATTGGTAGTCTACGACACAGTCTCCCATCGAGAGGAGATGTAATTGGTAGGCTACGACACTACGTCTCCCATCGAGAGGAGATGTAATTGGTAGGCTACGACACAGTCTCCCATCGAGAGGAGATGTAATTGGTAGGCTACGACACAGTCTCCCATCGAGAGGAGATGTAATTGGTAGGCTACGACACAGTCTCCCATCGAGAGGAGATGTAATTGGTAGGCTACGACACAGTCTCCCATCAAGAGGAGATGTAATTGGTAGGCTACGACACAGTCTCCCATCAAGAGGAGATGTAATTGGTAGGCTATGACACAGTCTCCCATCAAGAGGAGATGTAATTGGTAGGCTACAACACAGTCTCCCATCAAGAGGAGATGTAATTGGTAGGCTACGACACATTCTCCCATCAAAAGGGGATGTAATTGGTAGGCTACGACACAGTCTCCCATCAAGAGGAGATGTAATTGGTAGGCTACGACACAGTCTCCCATCGAGAGATGTAATTGGTAGTCTACGACACAGTCTCCCATCAAGAGGAGATGTAATTGGTAGGCTACGACACAGTCTCCCATCGAGAGGAGATGTAATTGGTAGGCTACGACACAGTCTCCCATCAAGAGGAGATGTAATTGGTAGGCTACGACACAGTCTCCCATCGAGAGGAGATGTAATTGGTAGTCTACGACACAGTCTCCCATCAAGAGGAGATGTAATTGGTAGGCTACGACACAGTCTCCCATCGAGAGGAGATGTAATTGGTAGGCTACGACACAGTCTCCCATCAAGAGGAGATGTAATTGGTAGGCTACGACACAGTCTCCCATCAAGAGGAGATGTTATTGGTAGGCTACGACACAGTCTCCCATCAAGAGGAGATGTAATTGGTAGGCTACGACACAGTCTCCCATCGAGAGGAGATGTAATTGGTAGGCTACGACACAGTCTCCCATCGAGAGGAGATGTAATTGGTAGGCTACGACACAGTCTCCCATCGAGAGATGTAATTGGTAGGCTACTACACAGTCTCTCATCGAGAGATGTAATTGGTAGGCTATGACACAGTCTCCCATCAAGAGGAGATGTAATTGGTAGGCTATGACACAGTCTCCCATCAAGAGGAGATGTAATTGGTAGGCTACGACACAGTCTCCCATCAAGAGGAGATGTAATTGGTAGGCTATGACACAGTCTCCCATCAAGAGGAGATGTAATTGGTAGGCTACAACACAGTCTCCCATCGAGAGATGTAATTGGTAGGCTACGACACAGTCTCCCATCAAGAGGAGATGTAATTGGTAGGCTACGACACAGTCTCCCATCAAGAGGAGATGTAATTGGTAGGCTACAACACAGTCTCCCATCGAGAGATGTAATTGGTAGCGTACGACACAGTCTCCCATCAAGAGGAGATGTAATTGGTAGGCTATGACACAGTCTCCCATCAAGAGGAGATGTAATTGGTAGGCTACGACACAGTCTCCCATCGAGAGGAGATATAATTGGTAGTCTACGACACAGTCTCCCATCAAGAGGAGATGTAATTGGTAGGCTACGACACAGTCTCCCATCGAGAGGAGATGTAATTGGTAGGCTACGACACAGTCTCCCATCGAGAGATGTAATTGGTAGGCTACAACACAGTCTCCCATCGAGAGATGTAATTGGTAGGCTATGACACAGTCTCCCATCAAGAGGAGATGTAATTGGTAGGCTACGACACAGTCTCCCATCAAGAGGAGATGTAATTGGTAGGCTATGACACAGTCTCCCATCAAGAGGAGATGTAATTGGTAGGCTACAACACAGTCTCCCATCGAGAGATGTAATTGGTAGGCTATGACACAGTCTCCCATCAAGAGGAGATGTAATTGGTAGGCTACGACACAGTCTCCCATCAAGAGGTGATGTAATTGGTAGGCTACAACACAGTCTCCCATCGAGAGGAGATGTAATTGGTAGGCTACGACACAGTCTCCCATCAAGACGTGATGTAATTGGTAGTCTACGACACAGTCTCCCATCGAGAGGAGATGTAATTGGTAGGCTACGACACAGTCTCCCATCAAGAGGAGATGTAATTGGTAGGCTACAACACAGTCTCCCATCAAGAGGAGATGTAATTGGTAGGCTACGACACAGTCTCCCATCAAGAGGAGATGTAATTGGTAGGCTACAACACAGTCGCCCATCGAGAGATGTAATTGGTAGGCTACGACACAGTCTCCCATCAAGAGGATATGTAATTGGTAGGCTATGACACAGTCTCCCATCAAGAGGAGATGTAATTGGTAGGCTACGACACAGTCTCCCATCGAGAGGAGATGTAATTGGTAGTCTACGACACAGTCTCCCATCAAGAGGTGATGTAATTGGTAGGCTACGACACAGTCTCCCATCAAGAGGAGATGTAATTGGTAGGCTACGACACAGTCTCCCATCAAGAGGAGATGTAATTGGTAGGCTACAACACAGTCTCCCATCAAGAGGAGATGTAATTGGTAGGCTACGACACAGTCTCCCATCAAGAGGAGATGTAATTGGTAGTCTACGACACAGTCTCCCATCGAGAGATGTAATTGGTAGGCTACGACACAGTCTCCCATCAAGAGGAGATGTAATTGGTAGGCTACGACACAGTCTCCCATCAAGAGGAGATGTAATTGGTAGGCTACGACACAGTCTCCCATCAAGAGGAGATGTAATTGGTAGGCTACGACACAGTCTCCCATCAAGAGGAGATGTAATTGGTAGGCTACGACACAGTCTCCCATCAAGAGGAGATGTAATTGGTAGTCTACGACACAGTCTCCCATCAAGAGGAGATGTAATTGGTAGGCTACGACACATTCTCCCATCAAAAGGGGATGTAATTGGTAGGCTACGACACAGTCTCCCATCAAGAGGAGATGTAATTGGTAGGCTACGACACAGTCTCCCATCGAGAGATGTAATTGGTAGTCTACGACACAGTCTCCCATCAAGAGGAGATGTAATTGGTAGGCTACGACACAGTCTCCCATCGAGAGGAGATGTAATTGGTAGGCTACGACACAGTCTCCCATCAAGAGGAGATGTAATTGGTAGGCTACGACACAGTCTCCCATCGAGAGGAGATGTAATTGGTAGTCTACGACACAGTCTCCCATCAAGAGGAGATGTAATTGGTAGGCTACGACACAGTCTCCCATCGAGAGGAGATGTAATTGGTAGGCTACGACACAGTCTCCCATCAAGAGGAGATGTTATTGGTAGGCTACGACACAGTCTCCCATCAAGAGGAGATGTAATTGGTAGTCTACGACACAGTCTCCCATCGAGAGGAGATGTAATTGGTAGTCTACGACACAGTCTCCCATCAAGAGGAGATGTAATTGGTAGTCTACGACACAGTCTCCCATCGAGAGGAGATGTAATTGGTAGGCTACAACACAGTCTCCCATCGAGAGGTGATGTAATTGGTAGGCTACGACACAGTCTCCCATCGAGAGGAGATGTAATTGGTAGGCTACGACACAGTCTCCCATCGAGAGGAGATGTAATTGGTAGGCTACGACACAGTCTCCCATCGAGAGGAGATGTAATTGGTAGGCTACGACACAGTCTCCCATCGAGAGATGAAATTGGTAGGCTACAACACAGTCTCCCATCGAGAGGAGATGTAATTGGTAGGCTACGACACAGTCTCCCATCAAGAGGAGATGTAATTGGTAGGCTACGACACAGTCTCCCATCAAGAGGAGATGTAATTGGTAGGCTACGACACAGTCTCCCATCAAGAGGAGATGTAATTGGTAGGCTACAACACAGTCTCCCATCGAGAGATGTAATTGGTAGGCTACGACACAGTCTCCCATCAAGAGGAGATGTAATTGGTAGTCTACGACACAGTCTCCCATCAAGAGGAGATGTAATTGGTAGGCTACGACACAGTCTCCCATCAAGAGGAGATGTAATTGGTAGTCTACGACACAGTCTCCCATCAAGAGGAGATGTAATTGGTAGGCTACGACACAGTCTCCCATCGAGAGATGTAATTGGTAGTCTACGACACAGTCTACCATCAAGAGGAGATGTAATTGGTAGGCTACGACACAGTCTCCCATCAAGAGGAGATGTAATTGGTAGGCTACGACACATTCTCCCATCAAAAGGGGATGTAATTGGTAGGCTACGACACAGTCTCCCATCAAGAGGAGATGTAATTGGTAGGCTACGACACATTCTCCCATCAAAAGGGGATGTAATTGGTAGGCTACGACACAGTCTCCCATCAAGAGGAGATGTAATTGGTAGGCTACGACACAGTCTCCCATCGAGAGATGTAATTGGTAGTCTACGACACAGTCTCCCATCAAGAGGAGATGTAATTGGTAGGCTACGACACAGTCTCCCATCGAGAGGAGATGTAATTGGTAGGCTACGACACAGTCTCCCATCAAGAGGAGATGTAATTGGTAGGCTACGACACAGTCTCCCATCGAGAGGAGATGTAATTGGTAGTCTACGACACAGTCTCCCATCAAGAGGAGATGTAATTGGTAGGCTACGACACAGTCTCCCATCGAGAGGAGATGTAATTGGTAGGCTACGACACAGTCTCCCATCAAGAGGAGATGTAATTGGTAGGCTACGACACAGTCTCCCATCAAGAGGAGATGTTATTGGTAGGCTACAACACAGTCTCCCATCAAGAGGAGATGTAATTGGTAGTCTACGACACAGTCTCCCATCAAGAGGAGATGTAATTGGTAGGCTACGACACAGTCTCCCATCAAGACGTGATGTAATTGGTAGTCTACGACACAGTCTCCCATCAAGAGGAGATGTAATTGGTAGGCTACGACACAGTCTCCCATCGAGAGGAGATGTAATTGGTAGGCTACGACACAGTCTCCCATCAAGAGGAGATGTAATTGGTAGGCTACGACACAGTCTCCCATCGAGAGGAGATGTAATTGGTAGGCTACGACACAGTCTCCCATCGAGAGGGGATGTAATTGGTAGGCTACGACACAGTCTCCCATCGAGAGATGTAATTGGTAGGCTACTAAACAGTCTCTCATCGAGAGATGTAATTGGTAGGCTATGACACAGTCTCCCATCAAGAGGAGATGTAATTGGTAGGCTACGACACAGTCTCCCATCAAGAGGAGATGTAATTGGTAGGCTATGACACAGTCTCCCATCAAGAGGAGATGTAATTGGTAGGCTACAACACAGTCTCCCATCGAGAGATGTAATTGGTAGGCTATGACACAGTCTCCCATCAAGAGGAGATGTAATTGGTAGGCTACGACACAGTCTCCCATCAAGAGGAGATGTAATTGGTAGGCTACAACACAGTCTCCCATCGAGAGATGTAATTGGTAGCGTACGACACAGTCTCCCATCAAGAGGAGATGTAATTGGTAGGCTATGACACAGTCTCCCATCAAGAGGAGATGTAATTGGTAGGCTACGACACAGTCTCCCATCGAGAGGAGATGTAATTGGTAGTCTACGACACAGTCTCCCATCAAGAGGAGATGTAATTGGTAGTCTACGACACAGTCTCCCATCAAGAGGAGATGTAATTGGTAGTCTACGACACAGTCTCCCATCAAGAGGAGATGTAATTGGTAGGCTACGACACAGTCTCCCATCGAGAGGAGATGTAATTGGTAGGCTACGACACAGTCTCCCATCGAGAGATGTAATTGGTAGGCTACAACACAGTCTCCCATCGAGAGATGTAATTGGTAGGCTATGACACAGTCTCCCATCAAGAGGAGATGTAATTGGTAGGCTACGACACAGTCTCCCATCAAGAGGAGATGTAATTGGTAGGCTATGACACAGTCTCCCATCGAGAGGAGATGTAATTGGTAGGCTACGACACAGTCTCCCATCAAGAGGAGATGTAATTGGTAGTCTACGACACAGTCTCCCATCAAGAGGAGATGTAATTGGTAGGCTACGACACAGTCTCCCATCGAGAGGAGATGTAATTGGTAGGCTACGACACAGTCTCCCATCGAGAGATGTAATTGGTAGGCTACAACACAGTCTCCCATCGAGAGATGTAATTGGTAGGCTATGACACAGTCTCCCATCAAGAGGAGATGTAATTGGTAGGCTACGACACAGTCTCCCATCAAGAGGAGATGTAATTGGTAGGCTATGACACAGTCTCCCATCAAGAGGAGATGTAATTGGTAGGCTACAACACAGTCTCCCATCGAGAGATGTAATTGGTAGGCTATGACACAGTCTCCCATCAAGAGGAGATGTAATTGGTAGGCTACGACACAGTCTCCCATCAAGAGGTGATGTAATTGGTAGGCTACAACACAGTCTCCCATCGAGAGGAGATGTAATTGGTAGGCTACGACACAGTCTCCCATCAAGACGTGATGTAATTGGTAGTCTACGACACAGTCTCCCATCGAGAGGAGATGTAATTGGTAGGCTACGACACAGTCTCCCATCAAGAGGAGATGTAATTGGTAGGCTACAACACAGTCTCCCATCAAGAGGAGATGTAATTGGTAGGCTACGACACAGTCTCCCATCAAGAGGAGATGTAATTGGTAGGCTACGACACAGTCTCCCATCAAGAGGAGATGTAATTGGTAGGCTACAACACAGTCGCCCATCGAGAGATGTAATTGGTAGGCTACGACACAGTCTCCCATCAAGAGGATATGTAATTGGTAGGCTATGACACAGTCTCCCATCAAGAGGAGATGTAATTGGTAGGCTACGACACAGTCTCCCATCAAGAGGATATGTAATTGGTAGGCTATGACACAGTCTCCCATCGAGAGGAGATGTAATTGGTAGTCTACGACACAGTCTCCCATCAAGAGGTGATGTAATTGGTAGGCTACGACACAGTCTCCCATCGAGAGGAGATGTAATTGGTAGTCTACGACACAGTCTCCCATCAAGAGGTGATGTAATTGGTAGGCTACGACACAGTCTCCCATCAAGAGGTGATGTAATTGGTAGGCTACGACACAGTCTCCCATCAAGAGGAGATGTAATTGGTAGGCTACGACACAGTCTCCCATCGAGAGATGTAATTGGTAGTCTACGACACAGTCTCCCATCAAGAGGAGATGTAATTGGTAGGCTACGACACAGTCTCCCATCGAGAGGAGATGTAATTGGTAGGCTACGACACAGTCTCCCATCAAGAGGAGATGTAATTGGTAGGCTACGACACAGTCTCCCATCGAGAGGAGATGTAATTGGTAGTCTACGACACAGTCTCCCATCAAGAGGAGATGTAATTGGTAGGCTACGACACAGTCTCCCATCGAGAGGAGATGTAATTGGTAGGCTACGACACAGTCTCCCATCAAGAGGAGATGTAATTGGTAGGCTACGACACAGTCTCCCATCAAGAGGAGATGTTATTGGTAGGCTACAACACAGTCTCCCATCAAGAGGAGATGTAATTGGTAGTCTACGACACAGTCTCCCATCAAGAGGAGATGTAATTGGTAGGCTACGACACAGTCTCCCATCAAGACGTGATGTAATTGGTAGTCTACGACACAGTCTCCCATCAAGAGGAGATGTAATTGGTAGGCTACGACACAGTCTCCCATCGAGAGGAGATGTAATTGGTAGGCTACGACACAGTCTCCCATCAAGAGGAGATGTAATTGGTAGGCTACGACACAGTCTCCCATCGAGAGGAGATGTAATTGGTAGGCTACGACACAGTCTCCCATCGAGAGGGGATGTAATTGGTAGGCTACGACACAGTCTCCCATCGAGAGATGTAATTGGTAGGCTACTAAACAGTCTCTCATCGAGAGATGTAATTGGTAGGCTATGACACAGTCTCCCATCAAGAGGAGATGTAATTGGTAGGCTACGACACAGTCTCCCATCAAGAGGAGATGTAATTGGTAGGCTATGACACAGTCTCCCATCAAGAGGAGATGTAATTGGTAGGCTACAACACAGTCTCCCATCGAGAGATGTAATTGGTAGGCTATGACACAGTCTCCCATCAAGAGGAGATGTAATTGGTAGGCTACGACACAGTCTCCCATCAAGAGGAGATGTAATTGGTAGGCTACAACACAGTCTCCCATCGAGAGATGTAATTGGTAGCGTACGACACAGTCTCCCATCAAGAGGAGATGTAATTGGTAGGCTATGACACAGTCTCCCATCAAGAGGAGATGTAATTGGTAGGCTACGACACAGTCTCCCATCGAGAGGAGATGTAATTGGTAGTCTACGACACAGTCTCCCATCAAGAGGAGATGTAATTGGTAGTCTACGACACAGTCTCCCATCAAGAGGAGATGTAATTGGTAGTCTACGACACAGTCTCCCATCAAGAGGAGATGTAATTGGTAGGCTACGACACAGTCTCCCATCGAGAGGAGATGTAATTGGTAGGCTACGACACAGTCTCCCATCGAGAGATGTAATTGGTAGGCTACAACACAGTCTCCCATCGAGAGATGTAATTGGTAGGCTATGACACAGTCTCCCATCAAGAGGAGATGTAATTGGTAGGCTACGACACAGTCTCCCATCAAGAGGAGATGTAATTGGTAGGCTATGACACAGTCTCCCATCGAGAGGAGATGTAATTGGTAGGCTACGACACAGTCTCCCATCAAGAGGAGATGTAATTGGTAGTCTACGACACAGTCTCCCATCAAGAGGAGATGTAATTGGTAGGCTACGACACAGTCTCCCATCGAGAGGAGATGTAATTGGTAGGCTACGACACAGTCTCCCATCGAGAGATGTAATTGGTAGGCTACAACACAGTCTCCCATCGAGAGATGTAATTGGTAGGCTATGACACAGTCTCCCATCAAGAGGAGATGTAATTGGTAGGCTACGACACAGTCTCCCATCAAGAGGAGATGTAATTGGTAGGCTATGACACAGTCTCCCATCAAGAGGAGATGTAATTGGTAGGCTACAACACAGTCTCCCATCGAGAGATGTAATTGGTAGGCTATGACACAGTCTCCCATCAAGAGGAGATGTAATTGGTAGGCTACGACACAGTCTCCCATCAAGAGGTGATGTAATTGGTAGGCTACAACACAGTCTCCCATCGAGAGGAGATGTAATTGGTAGGCTACGACACAGTCTCCCATCAAGACGTGATGTAATTGGTAGTCTACGACACAGTCTCCCATCGAGTGGAGATGTAATTGGTAGGCTACGACACAGTCTCCCATCAAGAGGAGATGTAATTGGTAGGCTACAACACAGTCTCCCATCAAGAGGAGATGTAATTGGTAGGCTACGACACAGTCTCCCATCAAGAGGAGATGTAATTGGTAGGCTACGACACAGTCTCCCATCAAGAGGAGATGTAATTGGTAGGCTACAACACAGTCGCCCATCGAGAGATGTAATTGGTAGGCTACGACACAGTCTCCCATCAAGAGGATATGTAATTGGTAGGCTATGACACAGTCTCCCATCAAGAGGAGATGTAATTGGTAGGCTACGACACAGTCTCCCATCAAGAGGATATGTAATTGGTAGGCTATGACACAGTCTCCCATCGAGAGGAGATGTAATTGGTAGTCTACGACACAGTCTCCCATCAAGAGGTGATGTAATTGGTAGGCTACGACACAGTCTCCCATCGAGAGGAGATGTAATTGGTAGTCTACGACACAGTCTCCCATCAAGAGGTGATGTAATTGGTAGGCTACGACACAGTCTCCCATCGAGAGGAGATGTAATTGGTAGTCTACGACACAGTCTCCCATCAAGAGGTGATGTAATTGGTAGGCTACGACACAGTCTCCCATCAAGAGGAGATGTAATTGGTAGGCTACGACAACGTCTCCCATCAAGAGGCGATGTAATTGGTAGGCTACAACACAGTCTCCCATCAAGAGGAGATGTAATTGGTAGGCTACGACACAGTCTCCCATCAAGAGGAGATGTAATTGGTAGTCTACGACACAGTCTCCCATCGAGAGATGTAATTGGTAGGCTACGACACAGTCTCCCATCAAGAGGAGATGTAATTGGTAGGCTACAACACAGTCTCCCATCAAGAGCAGATGTAATTGGTAGGCTACGACACAGTCTCCCATCGAGAGATGTAATTGGTAGGCTACAACACAGTCTCTCATCGAGAGATGTAATTGGTAGGCTATGACACAGTCTCCCATCAAGAGGAGATGTAATTGGTAGGCTACGACACAGTCTCCCATCAAGAGGAGATGTAATTGGTAGGCTACAACACAGTCTCCCATCGAGAGATGTAATTGGTAGGCTATGACACAGTCTCCCATCAAGAGGAGATGTAATTGGTAGGCTACGACACAGTCTCCCATCAAGAGGAGATGTAATTGGTAGGCTACAACACAGTCTCCCATCGAGAGATGTAATTGGTAGCGTACGACACAGTCTCCCATCAAGAGGATATGTAATTGGTAGGCTATGACACAGTCTCCCATCAAGAGGAGATGTAATTGGTAGGCTACGACACAGTCTCCCATCAAGAGGAGATGTAATTGGTAGGCTACGACACAGTCTCCCATCGAGAGATGATGTAATTGGTAGGCTATGACACAGTCTCCCATCAAGAGGAGATGTAATTGGTAGGCTACAACACAGTCTCCCATCAAGAGGAGATGTAATTGGTAGTCTACGACACAGTCTCCCATCAAGAGGAGATGTAATTGGTAGGCTACGACACAGTCTCCCATCAAGAGGAGATGTAATTGGTAGTCTACGACACAGTCTCCCATCGAGAGATGTAATTGGTAGGCTACGACACAGTCTCCCATCAAGAGGAGATGTAATTGGTAGGCTACGACACAGTCTCCCATCAAGAGGAGATGTAATTGGTAGGCTACGACACAGTCTCCCATCAAGAGGAGATGTAATTGGTAGGCTACAACACAGTCTCCCATCGAGAGGAGATGTAATTGGTAGGCTACGACACAGTCTCCCATCAAGAGGAGATGTTATTGGTAGTCTACGACACAGTCTCCCATCAAGAGGAGATGTAATTGGTAGTCTACGACACAGTCTCCCATCAAGAGGAGATGTAATTGGTAGTCTACGACACAGTCTCCCATCAAGAGGAGATGTTATTGGTAGGCTACGACACAGTCTCCCATCAAGAGGAGATGTAATTGGTAGGCTACGACACAGTCTCCCATCGAGAGATGTAATTGGTAGTCTACGACACAGTCTCCCATCAAGAGGAGATGTAATTGGTAGGCTACGACACTACGTCTCCCATCGAGAGGAGATGTAATTGGTAGGCTACGACACAGTCTCCCATCAAGAGGAGATGTAATTGGTAGTCTACGACACAGTCTCCCATCAAGAGGAGATGTAATTGGTAGGCTACGACACATTCTCCCATCAAAAGGGGATGTAATTGGTAGGCTACGACACAGTCTCCCATCAAGAGGAGATGTAATTGGTAGGCTACGACACAGTCTCCCATCGAGAGATGTAATTGGTAGTCTACGACACAGTCTCCCATCAAGAGGAGATGTAATTGGTAGGCTACGACACAGTCTCCCATCGAGAGGAGATGTAATTGGTAGGCTACGACACAGTCTCCCATCAAGAGGAGATGTAATTGGTAGGCTACGACACAGTCTCCCATCGAGAGGAGATGTAATTGGTAGTCTACGACACAGTCTCCCATCAAGAGGAGATGTAATTGGTAGGCTACGACACAGTCTCCCATCGAGAGGAGATGTAATTGGTAGTCTACGACACAGTCTCCCATCAAGAGGAGATGTAATTGGTAGGCTACGACACAGTCTCCCATCGAGAGGAGATGTAATTGGTAGGCTACGACACAGTCTCCCATCGAGAGGAGATGTAATTGGTAGGCTACGACACAGTCTCCCATCGAGAGGAGATGTAATTGGTAGTCTACGACACAGTCTCCCATCGAGAGATGTAATTGGTAGGCTACGACACAGTCTCCCATCAAGAGGAGATGTAATTGGTAGGCTACAACACAGTCTCCCATCAAGAGCAGATGTAATTGGTAGGCTACGACACAGTCTCCCATCGAGAGATGTAATTGGTAGGCTACAACACAGTCTCTCATCGAGAGATGTAATTGGTAGGCTATGACACAGTCTCCCATCAAGAGGAGATGTAATTGGTAGGCTACGACACAGTCTCCCATCAAGAGGAGATGTAATTGGTAGGCTACAACACAGTCTCCCATCGAGAGATGTAATTGGTAGGCTATGACACAGTCTCCCATCAAGAGGAGATGTAATTGGTAGGCTACGACACAGTCTCCCATCAAGAGGAGATGTAATTGGTAGGCTACAACACAGTCTCCCATCGAGAGATGTAATTGGTAGCGTACGACACAGTCTCCCATCAAGAGGATATGTAATTGGTAGGCTATGACACAGTCTCCCATCAAGAGGAGATGTAATTGGTAGGCTACGACACAGTCTCCCATCAAGAGGAGATGTAATTGGTAGGCTACGACACAGTCTCCCATCGAGAGATGATGTAATTGGTAGGCTATGACACAGTCTCCCATCAAGAGGAGATGTAATTGGTAGGCTACAACACAGTCTCCCATCAAGAGGAGATGTAATTGGTAGTCTACGACACAGTCTCCCATCAAGAGGAGATGTAATTGGTAGGCTACGACACAGTCTCCCATCAAGAGGAGATGTAATTGGTAGTCTACGACACAGTCTCCCATCGAGAGATGTAATTGGTAGGCTACGACACAGTCTCCCATCAAGAGGAGATGTAATTGGTAGGCTACGACACAGTCTCCCATCAAGAGGAGATGTAATTGGTAGGCTACGACACAGTCTCCCATCAAGAGGAGATGTAATTGGTAGGCTACAACACAGTCTCCCATCGAGAGGAGATGTAATTGGTAGGCTACGACACAGTCTCCCATCAAGAGGAGATGTTATTGGTAGTCTACGACACAGTCTCCCATCAAGAGGAGATGTAATTGGTAGTCTACGACACAGTCTCCCATCAAGAGGAGATGTAATTGGTAGTCTACGACACAGTCTCCCATCAAGAGGAGATGTTATTGGTAGGCTACGACACAGTCTCCCATCAAGAGGAGATGTAATTGGTAGGCTACGACACAGTCTCCCATCGAGAGATGTAATTGGTAGTCTACGACACAGTCTCCCATCAAGAGGAGATGTAATTGGTAGGCTACGACACTACGTCTCCCATCGAGAGGAGATGTAATTGGTAGGCTACGACACAGTCTCCCATCAAGAGGAGATGTAATTGGTAGTCTACGACACAGTCTCCCATCAAGAGGAGATGTAATTGGTAGGCTACGACACATTCTCCCATCAAAAGGGGATGTAATTGGTAGGCTACGACACAGTCTCCCATCAAGAGGAGATGTAATTGGTAGGCTACGACACAGTCTCCCATCGAGAGATGTAATTGGTAGTCTACGACACAGTCTCCCATCAAGAGGAGATGTAATTGGTAGGCTACGACACAGTCTCCCATCGAGAGGAGATGTAATTGGTAGGCTACGACACAGTCTCCCATCAAGAGGAGATGTAATTGGTAGGCTACGACACAGTCTCCCATCGAGAGGAGATGTAATTGGTAGTCTACGACACAGTCTCCCATCAAGAGGAGATGTAATTGGTAGGCTACGACACAGTCTCCCATCGAGAGGAGATGTAATTGGTAGTCTACGACACAGTCTCCCATCAAGAGGAGATGTAATTGGTAGGCTACGACACAGTCTCCCATCGAGAGGAGATGTAATTGGTAGGCTACGACACAGTCTCCCATCGAGAGGAGATGTAATTGGTAGGCTACGACACAGTCTCCCATCGAGAGGAGATGTAATTGGTAGGCTACGACACAGTCTCCCATCGAGAGATGTAATTGGTAGGCTACTACACAGTCTCTCATCGAGAGATGTAATTGGTAGGCTATGACACAGTCTCCCATCAAGAGGAGATGTAATTGGTAGGCTACGACACAGTCTCCCATCAAGAGGAGATGTAATTGGTAGGCTATGACACAGTCTCCCATCAAGAGGAGATGTAATTGGTAGGCTACAACACAGTCTCCCATCGAGAGATGTAATTGGTAGGCTATGACACAGTCTCCCATCAAGAGGAGATGTAATTGGTAGGCTACAACACAGTCTCCCATCGAGAGATGTAATTGGTAGCGTACGACACAGTCTCCCATCAAGAGGAGATGTAATTGGTAGGCTACGACACAGTCTCCCATCGAGAGGAGATATAATTGGTAGTCTACGACACAGTCTCCCATCAAGAGGAGATGTAATTGGTAGGCTACGACACAGTCTCCCATCAAGAGGAGATGTAATTGGTAGTCTACGACACAGTCTCCCATCAAGAGGAGATGTAATTGGTAGGCTACGACACAGTCTCCCATCGAGAGGAGATGTAATTGGTAGGCTACGACACAGTCTCCCATCAAGAGGAGATGTAATTGGTAGGCTACGACACAGTCTCCCATCAAGAGGAGATGTAATTGGTAGGCTACGACACAGTCTCCCATCAAGAGGAGATGTAATTGGTAGGCTACGACACAGTCTCCCATCAAGAGGAGATGTAATTGGTAGGCTACAACACAGTCTCCCATCGAGAGATGTAATTGGTAGCGTACGACACAGTCTCCCATCAAGAGGAGATGTAATTGGTAGGCTACGACACAGTCTCCCATCGAGAGGAGATATAATTGGTAGTCTACGACACAGTCTCCCATCAAGAGGAGATGTAATTGGTAGGCTACGACACAGTCTCCCATCAAGAGGAGATGTAATTGGTAGTCTACGACACAGTCTCCCATCAAGAGGAGATGTAATTGGTAGTCTACGACACAGTCTCCCATCAAGAGGAGATGTAATTGGTAGGCTACGACACAGTCTCCCATCGAGAGGAGATGTAATTGGTAGGCTACGACACAGTCTCCCATCGAGAGATGTAATTGGTAGGCTACAACACAGTCTCCCATCGAGAGATGTAATTGGTAGGCTATGACACAGTCTCCCATCAAGAGGAGATGTAATTGGTAGGCTACGACACAGTCTCCCATCAAGAGGAGATGTAATTGGTAGGCTATGACACAGTCTCCCATCAAGAGGAGATGTAATTGGTAGGCTACAACACAGTCTCCCATCGAGAGATGTAATTGGTAGGCTATGACACAGTCTCCCATCAAGAGGAGATGTAATTGGTAGGCTACGACACAGTCTCCCATCAAGAGGTGATGTAATTGGTAGGCTACAACACAGTCTCCCATCGAGAGGAGATGTAATTGGTAGGCTACGACACAGTCTCCCATCAAGACGTGATGTAATTGGTAGTCTACGACACAGTCTCCCATCGAGAGGAGATGTAATTGGTAGGCTACGACACAGTCTCCCATCAAGAGGAGATGTAATTGGTAGGCTACAACACAGTCTCCCATCAAGAGGAGATGTAATTGGTAGGCTACGACACAGTCTCCCATCAAGAGGAGATGTAATTGGTAGGCTACGACACAGTCTCCCATCAAGAGGAGATGTAATTGGTAGGCTACAACACAGTCGCCCATCGAGAGATGTAATTGGTAGGCTACGACACAGTCTCCCATCAAGAGGATATGTAATTGGTAGGCTCCAACACAGTCTCCCATCAAGAGGAGATGTAATTGGTAGGCTACGACACAGTCTCCCATCGAGAGGAGATGTAATTGGTAGTCTACGACACAGTCTCCCATCAAGAGGTGATGTAATTGGTAGGCTACGACACAGTCTCCCATCAAGAGGAGATGTAATTGGTAGGCTACGACACAGTCTCCCATCAAGAGGAGATGTAATTGGTAGGCTACAACACAGTCTCCCATCAAGAGGAGATGTAATTGGTAGTCTACGACACAGTCTCCCATCAAGAGGAGATGTAATTGGTAGGCTACGACACAGTCTCCCATCGAGAGGAGATGTAATTGGTAGGCTACGACACAGTCTCCCATCAAGAGGAGATGTAATTGGTAGGCTACGACACAGTCTCCCATCAAGAGGAGATGTAATTGGTAGTCTACGACACAGTCTCCCATCGAGAGATGTAATTGGTAGGCTACGACACAGTCTCCCATCAAGAGGAGATGTAATTGGTAGGCTAGGACACAGTCTCCCATCAAGAGGAGATGTAATTGGTAGGCTACGACACAGTCTCCCATCAAGAGGAGATGTAATTGGTAGGCTACGACACAGTCTCCCATCAAGAGGAGATGTAATTGGTAGGCTACAACACAGTCTCCCATCGAGAGATGTAATTGGTAGGCTACGACACAGTCTCCCATCAAGAGGATATGTAATTGGTAGGCTATGACACAGTCTCCCATCAAGAGGAGATGTAATTGGTAGGCTACGACACAGTCTCCCATCGAGAGGAGATGTAATTGGTAGTCTACGACACAGTCTCCCATCAAGAGGTGATGTAATTGGTAGGCTACGACACAGTCTCCCATCAAGAGGAGATGTAATTGGTAGTCTACGACACAGTCTCCCATCAAGAGGAGATGTAATTGGTAGGCTACGACACATTCTCCCATCAAAAGGGGATGTAATTGGTAGGCTACGACACAGTCTCCCATCAAGAGGAGATGTAATTGGTAGTCTACGACACAGTCTCCCATCAAGAGGAGATGTAATTGGTAGGCTACGACACAGTCTCCCATCAAGAGGAGATGTAATTGGTAGTCTACGACACAGTCTCCCATCGAGAGGAGATGTAATTGGTAGGCTACGACACAGTCTCCCATCGAGAGATGTAATTGGTAGTCTACGACACAGTCTCCCATCAAGAGGAGATGTAATTGGTAGGCTACGACACAGTCTCCCATCGAGAGGAGATGTAATTGGTAGGCTACGACACAGTCTCCCATCAAGAGGAGATGTTATTGGTAGGCTACGACACAGTCTCCCATCGAGAGGAGATGTAATTGGTAGGCTACAACACAGTCTCCCATCGAGAGGTGATGTAATTGGTAGGCTACGACACAGTCTCCCATCGAGAGGAGATGTAATTGGTAGGCTACGACACAGTCTCCCATCGAGAGGAGATGTAATTGGTAGGCTACGACACAGTCTCCCATCGAGAGGAGATGTAATTGGTAGGCTACGACACAGTCTCCCATCGAGAGATGAAATTGGTAGGCTACAACACAGTCTCCCATCGAGAGGAGATGTAATTGGTAGGCTACGACACAGTCTCCCATCAAGAGGAGATGTAATTGGTAGTCTACGACACAGTCTCCCATCGAGAGGAGATGTAATTGGTAGTCTACGACACAGTCTCCCATCGAGAGATGTAATTGGTAGGCTACGACACAGTCTCCCATCGAGAGGAGATGTAATTGGTAGGCTACGACACAGTCTCCCATCGAGAGGTGATGTAATTGGTAGGCTACGACACAGTCTCCCATCGAGAGGTGATGTAATTGGTAGGCTACGACACAGTCTCCCATCGAGAGGAGATGTAATTGGTAGGCTACGACACAGTCTCCCATCAAGAGGAGATGTTATTGGTAGGCTACAACACAGTCTCCCATCAAGAGGAGATGTTATTGGTAGGCTACGACACAGTCTCCCATTAAGAGGAGATGTAATTGGTAGGCTACGACACAGTCTCCCATCGAGAGGTGATGTAATTGGTAGTCTACGACACAGTCGCCCATCGAGAGGTGATGTAATTGGTAGGCTACGACACAGTCTCCCATCAAGAGGAGATGTACATTAAGGTCATAATGAATTGCAGTGAGTGTGGAGGAGGAGGGAAGAGCTCTTGTGAAATTGAAAAAGGAAATGGAAGTAAAATCAAATCATTATAACCTGGTCAGTGATGATGACATCATAAATTATTGACAAGAGGTTGTGATAAAATAATGTTTATGTTGAAAGATAATGATAAAATAATTCCACTCTGAAACCTTATAACTGTATGAAATTGATTAGAATCATAAAATTATAATCTGATGATGTGTGTAGTTTGAGTCAGAATTAGGTTAAACAATGTATCTGTATAGTGGAAAAACACAGACTGTCTGAGCAAGGCATAGCTTAGGATTTGAACTTGTATGTGTGTGCTGAAGAAAAAAAGCGAGAACAGTTCAACTGTGTTTGGACCGACCTGGCTAGAACTCTGAGGAATTTATGATAGCATAGGGAGAACTTCTCAAGGTTTCCCTAATCTCTGGGGAATGGAACTGTCGGCTGGGTAGTGATACACAGTGGTGAGAACTCTGGAGAAGGATAAAACTCACCTACTGTTTGTGTGTGTATGTATGTGCGTAGGATACCTACTGTTTGTGTGTGTATGTATGTGCGTAGGATACCTACTGTTTGTGTGGAAGTATGTGTGTAGGATACCTAATGTTTGTGTGGAAGTATGTGTGTAGGATACCTAATGTTTGTGAGGAAGTATGTGTGTAGGATACCTAATGTTTGTGTGTATGTATGTGCGTAGGATACCTACTGTTTGTGTGTGTATGTATGTGCGTAGGATACCTACTGTTTGTGTGTGTATGTATGTGCGTAGGATACCTACTGTTTGTGTGGAAGTATGTATGTGCGTAGGATACCTACTGTTTGTGTGGAAGTATGTATGTGCGTAGGATACCTACTGTTTGTGTGGAAGTATGTATGTGCGTAGGATACCTACTGTTTGTGTGGAAGTATGTATGTGCGTAGGATACCTACTGTTTGTGTGGATGTATGTGCGTAGGATACCTACTGTTTGTGTGGAAGTATGTGCGTAGGATACCTACTGTTTGTGTGGAAGTATGTATGTGCGTAGGATACCTACTGTTTGTGTGGATGTATGTGCGTAGGATACCTACTGTTTGTGTGGAAGTATGTGCGTAGGATACCTACTGTTTGTGTGGAAGTATGTATGTGCGTAGGATACCTACTGTTTGTGTGGAAGTATGTATGTGCGTAGGATACCTACTGTTTGTGTGGATGTATGTGCGTAGGATACCTACTGTTTGTGTGGAAGTATGTGCGTAGGATACCTACTGTTTGTGTGGAAGTATGTATGTGCGTAGGATACCTACTGTTTGTGTGGAAGTATGTATGTGCGTAGGATACCTACTGTTTGTGTGGAAGTATGTGCGTAGGATACCTACTGTTTGTGTGGAAGTATGTGCACAGCTATAAAATGGATGTCTTTGTATAATGGACTTCAGAACGTTCTCGTGAATAAACTGTTCTATCTTTTTGCATAAGCTGAGTCTTTGACTAATTATTATTAAACCCAGGGTCTTACAGATCTCGGGGATTGGTCAGAGCTATTGATTGTCAGTTATTATCATTGGGATTGAAAATTCTCATGACAGGTTGAAACATGGTTGACATGTCGACAAAGGATGTCGTCTCTTTTTCCTGTAGGATGGAAGGTACTCTGTGTGAGCAGTTCCCCTCTCCTGCTCTCTCCCTCTCTACCTCCTCTCTCCCTCCCTCTCCACCTCCTCTCTCTTCTCCCTTGCTAACCTCACTGTTCTCTCCCTCTGCTACCTTCCTCTCTACCTCCCTCTCCTCCCTTCTTCTCCTTACTACTCTCTACCTCACTGCTCTCTCTCCCTCCCTCAACTCTCCACCACCTACCTACCTCCACCCCCCTCTCCACCACCCCCCTCTCCACCCACATGGCTAGTAAATGGGAAGGTGTGCCTGCTGTTACCCAGGTATCTGTTTTCTCCAGTAGCTTTCCCTTTTACAGAGAGAAATCTTATCTTCATGTTTGACTAAACCATCCTTGTTTTATGTTCAATTTGTAAATGTAAATGTAAATGCTCTAACTTTCCATGTCAATAAAGTTTATTGAATTGAAGTGTGTGAGAGAAGTTCCTCCTGTGTGCAGTAAGGAGCCATGCAAGTCAAATCAAATGTTATTTGTCACATGCTTGGTAAACAACAGGTTTTAGACTAACAGTGAAATGCTTGGTAAACAACAGGTTTAGACTAACAGTGAAATGATGACTTACGGTCCTTCCAAACAATGTAAAGAAAAAATATATAGGAAAATAATAACAAGGAATAAACACACAATAAATAACTATAACGTGGCTATATGAATGGGATATGAATGGGGTACCAGTACCGAGTCAATGTGCAGGGGTACGAGGTAGTAACGTGGCTATATGAATGGGGTACCAGTACCGAGTCAATGTGCAGGGGTACGAGGTAGTAACGTGGCTATATGAATGGGGTACCAGTACCGAGTCAATGTGCAGGGGTACGAGGTAGTAACGTGGCTATATGAATGGGGTACCAGTACCGAGTCAATGTGCAGGGGTACCAGGTAGTAACGTGGCTATATGAATGGGGTACCAGTACCGAGTCAATGTGCAGGGGTACGAGGTAATTAAGGTAATGGTGTACATATAGGTAGGGGTAAGGTGACTAGGCAACATGATAGATAATAAACAGTAGCAGCATATGTCATGAGTCAAAAGAGTTTGTACAAAAAGGGTCAATGCAGATAGTCCGGGTAGCCATTTTATTCAGCTATTTAGCATTCTTGTTTAGAAGTCTTATGGCTTGGGGGTAGAAGCTGTTCAGGGTCCTGTTGGTTCCAGACTTGGTGTGTCGGTACCGCTTGCTTGGCAGTAGCAGAGAGAACAGTCTATGACTTGGGTGACTGGAGTCTTTGAAAATGTTTCGGACCTTCCTCTGACACCGCCTGGTATAGAGGTCCTGGATGGTAGGGAGCTCGGCCCCAGTGATGTACTGGGCTGTACGCACTACACTCTGTAGTGCCTTACGGTCAGATGCCGAGCTGCTCTCACATGGTGCAGCTGTAGAACTTTGAGATTTTAAAGGGCCATGCCAAATCTTTTCAGCCTCCTGAGGGGGAAGAGGCGTTGTCGTGCTCTCGTCACGGCTGTGTTGGTGTGTGTGGACCATGTGAATTCCTTAGTGATGTGGACACAGAGGAACTTGAAGCGTTCCTCCCGTTCGTCCTCCCGTTCGTCCTCCCGTTCTTCCTCCCGTTCTTCCTACTCCACTACATTCGATGTGAATGGTGGCGTGCTCTGCAATCCGTTTCCTGTAGTCCACGATCAGCTCCTTTGTCTTGCCGAGGTTGAGGGAAAGGTTGTTGTCCTGGCACCACATGGTCTCATCGTCATCGGTGACCAGGTCTACCACTGTCTTGTCATCAGTAAACCTAATGATGGTGTTGGAGTCGTGCTTGGCCATGCAGTCGTGGGTGAACAGGGAATATAGGAGGGGACTAATCACGCACCCCTGAGGGCCCCCGTCTTGAGGGTCAGCGTGGCGGATGTGTTGTTGCCTACCTTCGCCCTTCAGGAAGAGATTGCGTGATCTATGGATATGTTGGGGCTTTATGCTAATTGGATTGGGTTCAGGGTTTCTGGGATGATGGGGTTGATGTGAACCATGACCAGCCGTTCAAAGCATTTCATGGCTACAGATGTGAGTGATACGGGCCAATAGTCATTTAGACAGGTTACCTTGGTGTCGTCTGCTTGAAACATGTAGGTATTACAGACTGGGTCAGGGAGTGGTTGAAAATGTCAGTGAAAGCGGCAGCACTAGTCTTTAGCCCAGTGCGGATGTTGCCTGTAATCCGTGGCTTCTGATCGGGATATGTACGTACGGTCAATGTGGAGACGACGTCGTCGCTGCACTTATTAATGAAGCCGGTGACTGTTGCGGTAAACGCCTCAATGTTATCGGATTAATCCCGGAACATATTCCAGTCTGTGCTAGCGAAACCACTTCCGTATTGAGCGCGTCACTGGTATCAAATCAAATTTTATTTTATTGGTCGAGTACACATATTTTGCAGATGTTATCGCGGGTGTAGCAAAATGCTTATGTTTCTAGCTCCAACAGTGCAGTAATACCTAACAATACAAAACAATACACGCAAATCTAAAAAGAAAAAAGGAAGAAAGGAATTGAGAAAAATTAGAACGTGCAATGTCCGAGTCCGGAACATAAATATATAAATATGATGGTGTGTATAGACAATATGAACTGTATATGGTACTTCCTGTTTGAGTTTTTTTTGCTTGTAAGCAGGAATCAGGAAGATAAAGTTATAGTCAGATTTGCCAAATGGAGGGTGAGGGAGAGCTTTGTATGCATCTCTGTGTCTGTAGTCAAGGTGATGTAAGTGTTTTCCCCTCTAGTTGCACAGGTGACATTACTGGTAGAAATGAGGTCAAACTGTTTTCAGTTTTCCTGCATTAAAATCACCGGGCCACAAGAAGCAACAACCTGTTGGGCGAGGTCTTTAGTGACAGCATCGATTTGTGGTGGAAAAATATAGAAATAGAAAATATAGATGAAAACTTGGTAAATAGTATGGTCTAGAGCTTATCATGATGTACTCTACCTCAGGCGTGCGTTACCTTGAGACCTCCTTAACATTAGAGATCCCACACCAGCTGTTGTTAATAAAGACACACCCCTCCCCCTGTTCACACGCACGTGCAAATAAAAATGTCCTGATTCTAATTGATATTATTATTCAGTCAAAGAACCCACTATGCTGTTGCCATGCTGGAAAACCCCCTGGAAACATGCAGACAGATTGCACACACACACACACACACACACACACACACACACACACACACACACACACACACACACACACACACACACACACACACACACACACACACACACACACACACACACACACACACACACACACACACACACACACACACACACACACACACACACACACAAACACTCTGCCCCAGGGTCTTCATTACTGACCATAATGTTGCCTCGGTGGAAGCAGACAGAAACATTGTTGCACTTTATGTGTGTGTGTGTGTGTATATATATACAGTGGGGAGAACAAGTATTTGATACACTGCCGATTTTGCAGGTTTTCCTACTTACAAAGCATGTAGAGGTCTGTAATTTTTATCATAGGTACACTTCAACTGTGAGAGACGGAATCTAAAACAAAAATCCAGAAAATTACATTGTATGATTTTTAAGTAATTCATTTGCATTTTATTGCATGACGTAAGTATTTGATCACCTACCAACCAGTAAGAATTCCGGCTCTCACAGACCTGTTAGTTTTTCTTTAAGAAGCCCTCCTGTTCTCCACTCATTACCTGTATTAACTGCACCTGTTTGAACTCGTTACCAGTATGAAAGACACCTGTCCACACACTCAATCAAACAGACTACAACCTCTCCACAATGGCCATGACCAGAGAGCTGTGTAAGGACATCAGGGATAGAATTGTAGACCTGCACAAGGCTGGGATGGGCTACAGGACAATAGGCAAGCAGCTTGGTGAGAAGGCAACAACTGTTGGCGCAATTATTAGAAAATGGAAGAAGTTCAAGATGACGGTCAATCACCCTCGGTCTGGGGCTCCATGCAAGATCTCACCTCGTGGGGCATCAATGATCATGAGGAAGGTGAGGGATCAGCCCAGAACTACACGGCAGGACCTGGTCAATGACCTGAAGAGAGCTGGGACCACAGTCTCAAAGAAAACCATTAGTAACACACTACGCCGTCATGGATTTAAATCCTGCAGCGCACGCAAGGTCCCCCTGCTCAAGCCAGCGCATCTCCAGGCCCGTCTGAAGTTTGCCAATGACCATCTGGATGATCCAGAGGAGGAATGGGAGAAGGTCATGTGGTCTGATGAGACAAAAATAGAGCTTTTTGGTCTAAACTCCACTCACCGTGTTTGGAGGAAGAAGAAGGATGAGTACAACCCCAAGAACACCATCCCAACCGTGAAGCATGGAGGTGGAAACATCATTCTTTGGGGATGCTTTTCTGCAAAGGGGACAGGACGACTGCACTGTATTGAGGAGAGAATGGATGGGGCCATGTATCGCGAGATCTTGGCCAACAACCTCCTTCCCTCAGTAAGAGCATTGAAGATGGGTCGTGGCTGGGTCTTCCAGCATGACAACGACCCAAAACACACAGCCAGGGCAACTAAGGAGTGGCTCCGTAAGAAGCATCTCAAGGTCCTGGAGTGGCCTAGCCAGTCTCCAGACCTGAACCCAATAGAAAATCTTTGGAGGGAGCTGAAAGTCCGTATTGCCCAGCGACAGCCCCGAAACCTGAAGGATCTGGAGAAGGTCTGTATGGAGGAGTGGGCCAAAATCCCTGCTGCAGTGTGTGCAAACCTGGTCAAGAACTTCAGGAAACATATGATCTCTGTAATTGCAAACAAAGGTTTCTGTACCAAATATTAAGTTCTGCTTTTCTGATGTATCAAATACTTATGTCATGCAATAAAATGCAAATTAATTACTTAAAAATCATACAATGTGATTTTCTGGATTTTTGTTTTAGATTCCGTCTCTCACAGTTGAAGTGTACCTATGATAAAAATTACAGACCTCTACATGCTTTGTAAGTAGGAAAACCTGCAAAATCGGCAGTGTATCAAATACTTGTTCTGCCCACTGTATATATATATATGTGTGTGTGTGTGTATGTGTGTGTGTATATGTGTGTGTGTGTATGTGTGTGTGTATATATATATATGTGTGTGTGTATAGATATATATGTGTGTGTGTATAGATATATGTGTGTATATGTGTATGTATGTATGTATGTATGTATGTATGTATGTATGTATGTATGTATGTATGTATGTATGTATGTGTGTGTGTGTGTGTGTGTGTGTGTGTGTGTGTGTGTGTGTGTGTGTGTGTGTATGTATGTGTATATATATATGTGTGTATGTGTGTGTGTATATGTGTGTATATGTGTGTGTGTATGTGTGTGTATATGTGTGTGTGTGTGTGTGTGTGTGTGTGTGTGTGTGTGTGTGTGTGTGTGTGTGTGTGTGTGTGTGTGTGTGTGTGTGTGTGTGTGTGTGTGTGTGTGTGTGTGTGTGTGTGTGTGTGTGTGTGTGTGTGTGTGTGTGTGTGTGTGTGTGTGTGTGTGTGTGTGTGTGTGTGTGTGTGTGTGTGTGTGTGTGTGTGTGTGTGTGTGTGTAAAGTGTTTTCTCTTCACCCCCTGACTCCACAGGACGTGAACCCTGACCCCAGGTTCCCATGTTGGATGAGGAATTCCAGTTCCCACAAGTCTGGCTCTCACCTTGGGTTTTACTACAAATCATCTTGCTTTCTGACACTAGTGGTATTCACACTCTAGAGAGTCAACTAGTGGTATTCACACTCTAGAGAGTCACTCCAGATCCAACTAGTGGTATTCACACTCCATAGAGTCACTCCAGATCCAACTAGTGGTATTCACACTCTAAAGAGTCACTCCAGATCCAAATAGTGGTATTCACACTCTATAGAGTCACTCCAGATCCAACTAGTGGTATTCACACTCTATAGAGTCACTCCAGATCCAACTAGTGGTATTCACACTCTATAGAGTCAACTAGTGGTATTCACACTCTAGAGAGTCACTCCAGATCCAACTAGTGGTATTCACACTCTATAGAGTCACTCCAGATCCAACTAGTGGTATTCACACTCTAGAGAGTCACTCCAGATCCAACTAGTGGTATTCACACTCTAAAGAGTCACTCCAGATCCAAATAGTGGTATTCACACTCTATAGAGTCACTCCAGATCCAACTAGTGGTATTCACACTCCATAGAGTCACTACAGATCCAACTAGTGGTATTCACACTCTATAGAGTCACTCCAGATCCAACTAGTGGTATTCACACTCTATAGAGTCACTCCAGATCCAACTAGTGGTATTCACACTCTAGAGAGTCACTCCAGATCCAACTAGTGGTATTCACACTCTATAGAGTCACTCCAGATCCAACTAGTGGTATTCACATTCTATAGAGTCACTCCAGATCCAACTAGTGGTATTCACACTCTATAGAGTCACTCCAGAGTCGAAAGGGTTTAGGATCAATTACACCATCTTGCTTTCTGCAACTATTAAAATTCACATAAAGTCTTGAACGTTTTAAGTTGATGAGATGAAAAGTGGGACATCCAGCAATCCTTCAACTAGGATTCTAACACCATCTTTCATTCAACTGTGCTAGACGTGTACTATTGAACAAGACCTTCTGTAAACACAGTAAAATGTTGTGTAAGCTTGTGTGGACAAACATGCCAAGCAATACAAAACACTAAATAGTTCCAGCTTACTAAGTACAACCGTTTACATCCATCCACACTCTGTAGCCATCTGTTTTAGGTTCCTTTGGGACTGAGGAATACAGCCGACAATAACACATCACAGATGGTTTTGGACTGGACATGGACTCAATATCTTTTTCTTTTAGATCGGAATACTTTTTTTTCAGACAAAAGAGCCAGCTATCCCTTTAACAGAGCCGGCTATCCCTTTAACAGAGCCGGCTATCCCTTTAACAGAGCCGGCTATCCCTTTAACAGAGCCGGCTATCCCTTTAACAGAGCCAGATATCCCTTTAACAGAGCCGGCTATCCCTTTAAAAGAGCCAGCTATCCCTTTAACAGAGTCAGCTATCCCTTTAACAGAGTCGGCTATCCCTTTAACAGAGCCGGCTATCCCTTTAACAGAGCCGGCTATCCCTTTAACAGAGCCAGATATCCCTTTAACAGAGCCGGCTATCCCTTTAACAGAGCCGGCTATCCCTTTAACAGAGCCGGCTATCCCTTTAACAGAGCCGGCTATCCCTTTAACAGAGCCAGATATCCCTTTAACAGAGCCGGCTATCCCTTTAACAGAGCCGGCTATCCCTTTAACAGAGCCAGATATCCCTTTAACAGAGCCGGCTATCCCTTTAACAGAGCCGGCTATCCCTTTAACAGAGCCAGATATCCCTTTAACAGAGCCGGCTATCCCTTTAACAGAGCCGGCTATCCCTTTAACAGAGCCGGATATCCCTTTAACAGAGCCGGATATCCCTTTAACAGAGCCGGCTATCCCTTTAACAGAGCCGGCTATCCCTTTAACAGAGCCAGCTATCCCTTTAACAGAGCCGGATATCCCTTTAACAGAGCCGGATATCCCTTTAACAGAGCCGGCTATCCCTTTAACAGAGCCAGCTATCCCTTTAAAAGAGACAGCTATCCCTTTAACAGAGCCAGCTATCCCTTTAACAGAGTCAGCTATCCCTTTAACAGAGCCAACTATCCCTTTAACAGAGCCAGTTATCCCTTTAACAGAGCCAGCTATCCCTTTAACAGAGCCAGATATCCCTTTAACAGAGCCGGCTATCCCTTTAACAGAGCCAGATATCCCTTTAACAGAGCCGGCTATCCCTTTAACAGAGCCAACTATCCCTTTAACAGAGCCAGATATCCCTTTAACAGAGCCGGCTATCCCTTTAACAGAGCCGGCTATCCCTTTAACAGAGTCAGCTATCCCTTTAAAAGAGCCAGCTATCCCTTTAAAAGAGCCAGCTATCCCTTTAACAGAGCCGGCTATCCCTTTAACAGAGCCAGTTATCCCTTTAACAGAGCCGGCTATCCCTTTAACAGAGTCAGCTATCCCTTTAACAGAGCCAGCTATCCCTTTAACAGAGCCGGATATCCCTTTAACAGAGCCGGATATCCCTTTAACAGAGCCGGATATCCCTTTAACAGAGCCGGCTATCCCTTTAACAGAGCCAGCTATCCCTTTAACAGAGTCAGCTATCCCTTTAACAGAGCCAACTATCCCTTTAACAGAGCCAGTTATCCCTTTAACAGAGCCAGCTATCCCTTTAACAGAGCCAGATATCCCTTTAACAGAGCCGGCTATCCCTTTAACAGAGCCAGATATCCCTTTAACAGAGCCGGCTATCCCTTTAACAGAGCCGGCTATCCCTTTAACAGAGCCAGCTATCCCTTTAACAGAGCCGGCTATCCCTTTAACAGAGCCAACTATCCCTTTAACAGAGCCAGATATCCCTTTAACAGAGCCGGCTATCCCTTTAACAGAGCCGGCTATCCCTTTAACAGAGCCGGCTATCCCTTTAACAGAGCCGGCTATCCCTTTAACAGAGCCAGATATCCCTTTAACAGAGCCGGCTATCCCTTTAACAGAGCCGGCTATCCCTTTAACAGAGCCAGATATCCCTTTAACAGAGCCAGATTTCCCTTTAACAGAGCTGGCTATCCCTTTAACAGAACCAGCTATCCCTTTAACAGAGCCAGCTATCCCTTTAACAGAGTCAGCTATCCCTTTAACAGAGCCAACTATCCCTTTAACAGAGCCAGTTATCCCTTTAACAGAGCCAGCTATCCCTTTAACAGAGCCAGTTATCCCTTTAACAGAGTCAGCTATCCCTTTAACAGAGCCAGTTATCCCTTTAACAGAACCAGCTATCCCTTTAACAGAGCCGGCTATCCCTTTAACAGAGCCAGATATCCCTTTAACAGAGCCAGATATCCCTTTAACAGAGCCAGATATCCCTTTAACAGAGCCGGCTATCCCTTTAACAGAGCCGGCTATCCCTTTAACAGAGCCGGCTATCCCTTTAACAGAGCCGGCTATCCCTTTAACAGAGCCAGATATCCCTTTAACAGAGCCGGCTATCCCTTTAACAGAGCCGGCTATCCCTTTAACAGAGCCAGATATCCCTTTAACAGAGCCAGATTTCCCTTTAACAGAGCTGGCTATCCCTTTAACAGAACCAGCTATCCCTTTAACAGAGCCAGCTATCCCTTTAACAGAGTCAGCTATCCCTTTAACAGAGCCAACTATCCCTTTAACAGAGCCAGTTATCCCTTTAACAGAGCCAGCTATCCCTTTAACAGAGCCAGTTATCCCTTTAACAGAGTCAGCTATCCCTTTAACAGAGCCAGTTATCCCTTTAACAGAACCAGCTATCCCTTTAACAGAGCCGGCTATCCCTTTAACAGAGCCAGATATCCCTTTAACAGCATTTGGAACCCATGTCTAATGATGTCCATATTTGGACCATAGAGGCCTGAGAAAACAACTGAAGTGAATATTTGCATCGATGTCCTGGTGGCATTACAGAACTCTCCAGATAACGGATGGTTAGTGGCACACATTTGACTCTTCAAACAGGGCATTCTGTACACACTGACTTGTGCATTTATAACTTAATAAGGAAGAAATGTATTTTGCACTCCCAACACCCAAGGGACAGAGTCTGCCTGTTGGAACTACAAAGAAACTCTTTCCAAACCAGACATAAAGCTATGGGAAGACATTTCCTCTGTGATTTTGGCAAGGTCTGGGTAGCTGTGTTAAGGGCCGGGGCGAGAGGGAAGGGGAGAGAGAGAATAAGGAGAGAGAGAGAGAAGAGGAGAGAGAGAGAAGAGGAGAGAGAGAGAAGAGGAGAGAGAGAGAGAGAGAAGAGGAGAGAGACAAGAGGAGAGAGAGACAAGAGGAGAGAGAATGAGAGAGGGGAGAGAGAAGAGGAGCGAGAGAAGGAGACGATGGGGAGAGAGAGAAGGAGACGATGGGGAGAGAGAGAAGGAGACGAAGGGGAGAGAGAGAAGAGGATAGAGAGAGCTGAGGAGAGAATAGGAGAGAGAGAGAATAGGAGAGAGAAGGGGAGAGCGAGGAGAGAGAGATGAGGAGAGAGGGGGAGAGAGAAGAGGAGAGAGGGGGGAGAGCGAGGGGAGAGAGAAAGAGCGAGGGTAGAGAGAAGAGGAGAGAGAGAAGTGTCAAGTCAGGATTCCTACTTTAGGGTAATCATACTACCAGCAGACACATTAAACTTCCTGCGATGGGTGTGTGTGTGTGTGTGTGTGTGTGTGTGTGTGTGTGTGTGTGTGTGTGTGTGTGTGTGTGTGTGTGTGTGTGTGTGTGTGTGTGTGTGTGTGTGTGTGTGTGTGTGTGTGTGTGTGTGTGTGTGTGTGTGTGTGTGTGACCCCATCCATCAGTGTAAACGAGGCATGGGCAAGGCAGCGTGACTGGGGGTCGAGTCATTGGGGATAAAAAGTTTCTCTGAGATTTAGAACTGGACTGGATCAACTATGACAGACCAGACACACATACACGCAAAACAAACACACACACACAAAACAAACACACACACACTGCCTGCAAATCCCTCATCTAACCCCTGAACATGTACCAATTCAATCTTTCGTGGACACATCAGCTCATAACTCTCTCTCTCTCTCTCGCTCTCTCGTGTCCTGGGTCCTGGAGCAAAGAGGATCTCAGTCACGAAAACATTTTTCTAAGTAGTGAGAGAACGCTCGGGAGAAGGCCATGTTGAAAAGTAATCTTCAGACATGTTGTACTTTCCTTAAAAATGTAGTTTTGTAATTGACTAAAACAAGGAGACAACAAGAAAATTGTATTTGAAAAGTCAAAAGTCAAGTATTTGCTGTGAGCCAATGGGGTAACCTAGGTAACCACAACGTTCTAATAGTGACCGGTAGTACACAGAGAAGGAACGGTCAGATGCGTAGCAATGACCCTGGAACCAGCCACATGGAGAGACAAATAGGAAATGCAATACATTGAATAGATGGAGCAGGGTAGAATAAATAAATTGCAATAAAACACGATTTAAAACAGTATTTTCAGAAGGACTGTGGACACCATTCATGTAATACATTAAATATATACACACACATCAGACGATATTGGCACAGAGTATGTAAACCCAGAGGCGTAACATCACAAGTCTTCCAGGAACTCTTGCGTAACAGACTAGGACAGGGTTTTCTACTTGAGAAGTCAATGAGAGAAGAGAAAAAAATTCTCGAAATCTAAAGAAACAACTTAGATTCAAGCCAATGTTTTAATTATTTGAACATGTTATTATTACTCCAACCTCTTGAAAGAGACAAACTGACACTTTTTTAAAATTTTCGTCAAAAACAACTTCATATTGAAGGACGTACTAGACGACCAGTTCTTATAGCCTTTAGCCGTACCCTTATCCTACTCATCCTCTGTTCCTCTGGTGATGTAGAGGTGAATCCAGGCCCTGCAGTGCCTAGCTCCACTCCTATTCCCCAGGTGCTCTCATTTGTTGACTTCTGTAACCGTAAAAGCCTTGGTTTCATGCATGTTAACATTAGAAACCTCCTCCCTAAGTTTGTTTTATTCACTGCTTTAGCACACTCTGCCGGATGTCCTAGCCGTGTCTGAATCCTGGCTTTAAAACCCTGAAATCTCCATCCCTAACTATAACATTTTCAGACAAGATAGAACTGCCAAAGGGGGCGGAGTTGCAATCTACTGCAGAGATAGTCTGCAGAGTTCTGTCATACTATCCAGGTCTGTACCCAAATTCGAGCTTCTACTTTTAAAAATGCACCTTTCCAGAAACAAGTCTCTCACCATTGCCACTTGCTATAGACCCCCCTATGCCCCCAGCTGTACCCTGGACACCATATGTGAATTGATTGCCCCCCATATATCTTCAGAGCTCGTGCTGCTAGGTGACCTAAACTGTGACATGCTTAACCCCCCAGCCATCCTACAATCTAAGCTTGATGCCCTCAATCTCACACAAATTATCAATGAACCTACCAGGTACCACACCAAAGCCGTAAACACGGGCACCCTCATAGATATCATCCTGACCAACCGGCCCTCTAAATACACCTCTGCTGTCTTCAACCAGGATCTCAGCGATCACTGCCTCATTGCCTGCGTGCATAATGGGTCCGCAGTCAAACGACCATCTCTCATCACTGTCAAACGCTCCCTAAAACACTTCAGCGAGCAGGCCTTTCTAATCGACCTGGCCCGGGTATCCTGGAAGGATATTGACCTCATTCCGTCAGTAGAGGATGCCTGGTTATTCTTTAAGTGCCTTCCTCACCATCATAAATAAAGCATGCCCCATTCAAAAAATGTAGAACCAGGAACAGATATAGCCCTTGGTTCACTCCAGACCTGACTGCCCTTGACCAGCACAAAAACATCCTGTGGCGTACTGCTTAGCATCGAATAGTCCCCGTGATATGCAACTTTTCAGGGAAGTCAGGAACAAATACACACAGTCAGTTAGGAAAGCAAAGGCTAGCTTTTTGAAGCAGAAATATGCATCCTGTAGCACAAACTCAAAAAAGTTCTGGGACACTGTAAAGTCCATGGAGAATAAGAGCACCTCCTCCCAGCTGCCCACTGCACTGAGGCTAGGAAACACTGTCACCACTGATAAATCCACGATAACTGAGAATTTCAATAAGCATTTTTCTACGGCGGGCCATGCTTTCCACCTGGCTACCCCTACCCCGATCAACAGCCCTCCACCCCCCACAGCAACTCGTCCAAACCTCCCCCTTCACCCAAATCCAGATAGCTGATGTTCTGAAAGAGCTGCAAAATCTGGACCCCTACAAATCAGCCGGGCTAGACAATCTGGATCCTCTCTTTCTAAAATGATCTGCCGAAATTGTTGCAACCCCTATTACTAGCCTGTTCAACCTCTCTTTTCATATCGTCTGAGATCCCTATACATTGGAAAGCAGCTGCGGTCATCCCCCTCTTCAAAGGGGTTGACACTCTAGACCCAAACTGCTACAGACCTATATCTATCCTACCCTGCCTTTCTAAGGTCTTCGAAAGCCAAGTTAACAAACAGATTACCGACCATTTCGAATCCCACCGCACCTTCTCCGCTATGCAATCTGGTTTAAGAGCTGGTCATGGGTGCACCTCAGCCACGCTCAAGGTCCTAAAGATATCATAACCGCCATCGATAAGAGACAATACTGTGCAGCTGTATTCATCGACCTGGCCAAGGCTTTCGATCCTGTCAATCACCACATTCTTATTGGGAGACTCAACAGCCTTGGTTTCTCAAATGACTGCCTCGCCTGGTTCACCAACTACTTCTCAGATAGAGTTCAGTGTGTCAAATCAGAGGGCCTGTTGTCCGGACCTCTGGCAGTCTCTATGGGGGTGCCACAGGGTTCAATTCTCGGGCCGACTCTCTTCTCTGTATACATCAATGATGAAGCTCTTGCTGCTGGTGATTCTTTGATCCACCTTTACGCAGATGATACCATTCTGTACACTTCTGGCCCTTCTTTGGACACTGTGTTAACAACCCAAGGGGCTTTCTACTGGACCTGGCTATTACCAAGGGGCTTTCTACTGGACCTGGCTATTACCAAGGGGCTTTCTACTGGACCTGGTTATTACCAAGGGGCTTTCTACTGGACCTGGTTATTACCAAGGGGCTTTCTAATGGACCTGGTTATTACCAAGGGGCTTTCTGCTGGACCTGGTTATTACCAAGGGTCTTTCTGCTGGACCTGGTTATTACCAAGGGGCTTTCTACTGGACCTGGTTATTACCAAGGGGCTTTCTACTGGACCTGGTTATTACCAAGGGGCTTTTTACTGGACCTGGTTATTACCAAGGGGCTTTCTACTGGACCTGGTTATTACCAAGGGGATTTCTACTGGACCTGGTTATTACCAAGGGGCTTTCTACTGGACCTGGTTATTACCAAGGTGCTTTCTACTGGACCTGGTTATTACCAAGGGGCTTTCTATTGACATATCCTCTATTGTTGATGTTGCTTTGTCTGATCACCACTGTGTGTTATACTACCTTGTTGCCCACAGCAACAGGGTAATACTGAACGCAATACTTCTGAAGTTGCTACAGATGTTATTGAGTGTCTGAACAATACTCCACTACCTATTCTGCCTTCCTCTTGTGGTGATTTAGTTGATAACTTTAATAGCAAATGAAGGGCAACCATTGATGCCATAGCTCCAGTAAAGTTGAACAAGGTCAGAGTGAATGATGAGTGAGGAAACTAAATCAATTAAAAAGTAATTGCAGAAAGGCAGAGCGGAAGTGGAGAAAGTCAAAGTTGCAGGTCCATTATGATATTCTGAGAGAGCAAATTGGCATATTGTATATAACAAGGCCATTAAAAATGTCAAAACGGGATTTTTTAAATGTTTTACTTGATCACTAATAATCTGAAAATTACAGTGCTCTTCTCGACCATTGATGGTCTGATAAACTCCCCCCCCCCCGCAAACCTATGTGAACTTTGCTCCACAGTTTGCTGCATATTTCAGAGATGCCCAGCATTAGGCTGGCTATCAGTCAAGCAAGACCTGATGAGAAGTTTGATGATATGTGCCCTAGCCTACCACACAAAAGGCTCTATTGAGTTATTTTCCCTGGTTGACACAGACATGCTCAGAAAAATGATATTACACCTTAAACCTTCTACCGGTCTTCTCGATCCTTTCCCCACCACCTTCTTCAAAACAGTTTTTCAATTTGCATATAAGAAGAAGTGCAAGATATTGTACGTCTCTCCCTGTTCACAGGCACTAAAGACTGCTCTAGTGAAGGCCCTTCTGAAGAAAAGTCATATAGATTCTTCAGCTTTTAGCAAATTTCTGCCATTTTCCAACCTATTCTTAAGCCAACATTCTGGAGAAATTGGTGTTCAAACACCTAAATGATTGTTTAAGTGCCAACTGTATTTAAAAATAAATAAATAAAAGCCCAGCTGAAAAAAAATTAAATCTGCTTTTGGTGCCCACCACAGCACAGAGACAGCCTTAGTTAAAGTGGTAAATTATCTTAGTGCCAACACAGATGCCAAACAACTCTCTGCCCTTGTACTCTTAAATTTAAGTGCTGCCTTCAACACTGTTGGCCATGATGTCCTTCTGGACAGACTGGAGCGGTGGTTTGGCCTCTCCGGTCCAGGAGAGCTGGGTTGGCCTCTCAGGTCCAGGAGAGGTGGTTTGGCCTCTCCGGTCCAGGAGAGCTGGGTTGGCCTCTCAGGTCCAGGAGAGGTGGGTTGGCCTCTCCGGTCCAGGAGAGGTGGGTTGGCCTCTCAGGTCCAGGAGAGGTGTGTTGGCCTCTCCGGTCCAGGAGAGGTGGGTTGGCCTCTCCGGTCCAGGAGAGGTGGGTTGGTCTCTCCGGTCCAGGAGAGGTGGGTTGGTCTCTCCGGTCCAGGAGAGGTGGGTTGGCCTCTCCGGTCCAGGAGAGCTGGGTTGGCCTCTCAGGTCCAGGAGAGGTGGGTTGGCCTCTCAGGTCCAGGAGAGGTGGGTTGGTCTCTCCGGTCCATGAGAGGTGGGTTGGCCTCTCCGGTCCAGGAGAGCTGGGTTGGCCTCTCCGGTCCAGGAGCGGTGGGTTGGAGGTGGGTTGGCCTCTCCGGTCCAGGAGGTGGGTTGGACTCTCCGGTCCAGGAGAGGTGTGTTGGCCTCTCCGGTCCAGGAGAGGTGGGTTGGACTCTCCGGTCCAGGAGAGCTGGGTTGGCCTCTCCGGACCAGGAGAGGTGGGTTGGCCTCTCCGGTCCAGGAGAGGTGGGTTGTTCTCTCCGGTCCAGGAGAGGTGGGTTGGGCTCTCCGGTCCAGGAGAGGTGGGTTGGTCTCTCCGGTCCAGGAGAGGTGGGTTGGTCTCTCCGGTCCAGGAGAGGTGGGTTGGCCTCTCAGGTCCAGGAGAGATGGGTTGGCCTCTCAGGTCCAGGAGAGGTGGGTTGGCCTCTCCGGTCCAGGAGAGGTTGGTTGGCCTCTCCGGGCCAGGAGAGGTGGGTTGGCCTCTCCGATCCAGGAGAGGTGGGTTGGCCTCTCCGATCCAGGAGAGGTGGGTTGGCCTCTCCGATCCAGGAGAGGTGGGTTGGCCTCTCCGATCCAGGAGAGGTGGGTTGGCCTCTCCGATCCAGGAGAGGTGGGTTGGCCTCTCCGATCCAGGAGAGGTGGGTTGGCCTCTCCGATCCAGGAGAGGTGGGTTGGCCTCTCCGATCCAGGAGAGGTGGGTTGGCCTCTCCGGTCCAGGAGAGGTGGGTTGGCCTCTCCGGTCCAGGAGAGGTGGGTTGGCCTCTCCGGTCCAGGAGAGGTGGGTTGGCCTCTCCGGTCCAGGAGAGGTGGGTTGGCCTCTCCGGTCCAGGAGAGTTGGGTTGGCCTCTCCGGTCCAGTTCTAAATTGGTTTAGAACCTATTTAACCGGTCGAGAGTTTTCTGTCACCCTTGGTGAACATAACTCAGGGAAAATACATATCACATGTGGCGTCACAGTAATGTCCAGTTGATATACGTTACCCCTTGGCAGCGTTATCGAAAAGCACAGCACTTATTTTCACTGTTATTCAGACGATACCGACTTTACATTTCTGTGTCACCAGAGGATGTTTAGCTCCACGGATAAATTATTAGACTGTATTAGTGATTTAAATACTTGGACGGTTCACAACTTCCTCCGGCTAAATCAAGACGAGGCCGAGGTACTTATTGTTGGAGCCAAAGCACAGCGAGAGAATGCACATTTTAGTTACTCTGGAATAGCCTGCCAGAGAATCTGAGGGAGGCCAAAACTGTGGACATATTTAAAAGAGATCTTAAAACATATATTTTTAGCTTTGCTATTCCTTACAGTATTTTTTAGTTGTTCAGTATTGTCATTCTTTTGTTTTTTACCTTATGTTTGTTGTTGAGTAGTAAATATTTCAGCTTTAATTTGTATCGTTTTTTTATTTGTTTGTTCTCCTCCTGTAAAGCACATTGCGTTGCATACCATGTTTGAAATGCGCTGTATAAATGACTGTAATTGTTTCAGTCAGACGAGTGCTAGGCCTTCTCTATATCAACCCAACCAGATATCTTGCCTTGCTCTTTCAGGCTCAGACTCAGCCATGAACAATCATTTATCCTGGAATTGAATGGATCGTGGAATCAATTAAAACTTTATCTTCCCCTGGCGCAGAGGAGACAGGCTGGACTGGGGAATGTAGGAGGCTCCAGAGCTGCAAAGGGGGGGGGGGGGGAGGAGTGTCTAGAGATTCACCAGCAGGGGTAAATTGAAGGTACAAGCTAGTCGCTTCCTTATAAGGACAAGCCTGGACAAATTAGCCCTCAGCAGTCAGTCAGTAAACACCTGCATTCAGAGTCAGTCACTACATCTCTGAGCTCTGGCTACAGCGAAAGTCTATTCTAGATGATGAGATTATGAACACAGAGAGAGAGAGAGAGAGAGAGGAGGGAGAGAGGGAGAGAGAGACAGAGACAGAGAGAGACAAAGCCATCACCTACAGAGAGATGAACCTGGAGAAGAGTCCCCTAAGCAAGCTGGTCCTGGGGCACACCCCACAGAGCCCCAGGATAGGAACACAATTAGATCCAACCAATTCATGAGAAAACAAAAAGATAATTACTTGACACATTGGAAAGAATTTACAAAAAAAACTGAGCAAACTAGAATGTTATTTGGCCCTAAACAGAGAGTACACAGTGGCAGAATACCTGACCACTGTGACTGACCCAAACTTAAGGAAATCTTTGACTATGTACAGACTCAGTGAGCATAGCCTTGCTATTGAGAAAGGCCGCCGTAGGCAGACATGGCTCTCAAGAGAAGACAGGCTATGTGCACACTGCCCACAAAATGAGGTGGAAACTGAGCTGCACTTCCTAACCTCCTGCCCAATGTATGACCATATTAGAGAGACATATTTCCCTCAGATTACACAGATCCACAAAGAATTTGAAAACAAATCCAATTTTGATAAACTCCCATATCTACTGGGAGAAATTCCACAGTGTGCCATCACAGCAGCAAGATTTGTGACCTGTTGCCACAAGAAAAGGGCAACCAGTGAAGAACAAACACCATTGTAAATACAACCCATATTTATGCTTATTTATTTTAACTTGTGTGCTTTAACCATTTGTACATTGTTACAACACTGTATATATATATAATATAACATTTGTAATGTCTTTATTGTTTTGAAACTTCTGTATGTGTAATGTTTACTGTTAATTTGTATTGTTTATTTCACTTTTGTATAATATCTACCTCACTTGCTTTGGCAATGTTAACACATGTTTCCCATGCCAATAAAGCCCCTTGAATTGAATTGAATTGAATTGAGAGAAAGAGAGAGAGAGAGAGAGAGAGAGAGAGAGAGAGAGAGAGAGAGGTAGAGAGACAGATATAATCATATATTAATGATCTATTACATGATGGAAGGGAACCTAATCGCAGTCTCCTTGCGGTATTGTGAGGAGTCCCAACAGTGAATGCTAATACGCAATAGGTCTCCATACCTGTCCCCGTTTCACTAAGACACGCCTGGCTATGCAGTGGTGCAGGGGAGAGTCATTCAGATTCCACTGATAAGGAGAGACGGCCTGTATACCTGACAGTCAAGTTAAGACATGCCAGGGACATTTCCTAACCACATCATATCCCTCAGAAAAGCAACATCCAATGGGATGTGTCCCAAATGGCATGCTATTCACCCTATTCCCTTCATAGTGCACTACTTTTGACCAGAGCCGGACTCCTATATAGGGAATAGGGTGCCTTTGGGATGTACTTACCATTGATCTACTAGGGGGACACTGAAGGAAAAAGGTCCCCCTGCTCCCTCCCCCCTGCTCCCTCCCTCCCATCCCCCCTGCTCCCTCCCTCCCCCTGCTCCCTCCCCCCTGCTCCCTCCCTCCCCCCCCCTGCTCCCTCCCCCCTGCTCCCTCCCTCCCTCTCCCTGCTCCCTCCCTTCCCCCCATGCTCCCTCCTTCCCTCCCCCCTGCTCCCTCCCTCCCCCCCATGCTCCCTCCCTGCTCCCTCCCTGCTCCCTTCCTCCCTCCCCCCTGCTCCCTTCCTCCCTCCCCCGATGCTCCCTCCCTCCTCCCTGCTCCCTCCCTCCTCCCTGCTCCCTCCCTCCCCCCTGCTCTCTCCTTCCCTCCCCCTGCTCCCTCCCTCCCTGCTCCCTCCCTTCCCCCCTGCTCCCTCCCTCCCATCCCCCCTGCTCCCTCCCTCCCCCTGCTCCCTCCCCCCTGCTCCCTCCCTCCCATCCCCCCTGCTCCCTCCCTCCCCCTGCTCCCTCCCCCTGCTCCCTCCCTCCCCCCTGCTCCCTCCCTCCCCCTGCTCCCTCCCCCCTGCTCCCTCCCCCATGCTCCCTCCCTCCCTCCCCCCTGCTCCCTCCCTTCCCCCTGCTCCCTCCTTCCCTCCCCCTGCTCCCTCCCTCCCCCCCATGCTCCCTCCCTGCTCCCTTCCTCCCTCCCCCCCTGCCCCCTCCCTCCCCCGATGCTACCTCCATCCCCCCTGCTCCCTCCCTCCCTCCTCCCTGCTCCCTCCCTCCTCCCTGCTCCCTCCCTCCCCCCTCCCTCCCTCCCTGTCAGCATGCTCCCATCCCATAATCATTTTTGTTGTCTAGTCAGAGCTCCATACAATAAAAACACTTCTGTCTCTTTGTGTCCTCACATTCAGAAACAGATACAATATTGAATCCTGTTATGTGTGACCGGCCATACAGCAGTCACTGAGGAGGGCTGAGGCACGAGTGGGTCTCCCCCCACACAAAAATGTAATCTGTTCAAGTATAATTACTCCACACCTGGGGAAATCTCACAGGGCACCTTTGTTTCATTGTTTATATATTTGTGGACGGGTCCAGGTCTACTGTTTCTCTGTCTGCACATCTTACCTTACAGAGGCTATAATACTTACAATTAAATGGATATAATGCATTACTGAAATACCTTCTTTGGTCTAGTTGATACTACCACCTCTCCTGAACGTATCTGCTGTCTATCTAAAGACTACCCTGTTTGGTCTAGTTGATACTACCACCTCTCCTGTATCTGCTGTCTATCTAAAGACTACCCTGTTTGGTCTAGTTGATACTACCACCTCTCCTGTATCTGCTGTCTATCTAAAGACTACCTTGGCATAGAGTATGAACATCACTCAATCTTTTCAAAACCTTGGTCTAGTCAGTGGCCCTTTTCCTTGCATGGAAAATGAAGTCTAAACAAACGGTCATATGATTCAAAGAGAGAGAGAGGCTCTGAAGCACGACCAGCGAATTGTCATTCATTCCATGGTATTACCACGGCGACTACTGGAACTGCCGTAGTCAGAGCCTCCAGGTGATGTCTCAGGGTAGGCAGGCAGGCAGGCAGGTAGACAGGCAGGTAGACAGGCAGGCAGGTAGGCAGGCAGGTAGGCAGGCAGGCAGGCAGGCAGGCAGGCAGGCAGGCAGGTAGGCAGGCAGGCAGGTAGGTAGGCAGGCAGGTAGACAGGCAGGCAGGTAGGCAGGCAGGTAGGCAGGCAGGCAGGCAGGCAGGTAGGTAGGCAGGCAGGTAGGTAGGTAGGCAGGCAGGTAGGTAGGCAGGCAGGCAGGTAGGCAGGCAGGCAGGTAGGCAGGCAGGTAGGCAGGCAGGCAGGCAGGCAGGTAGGCAGGCAGGCAGGCAGGTAGGTAGGCAGGCAGGTAGGCAGGCAGGCAGGCAGGCAGGCTCGTGCTAGTTGTTGGCTCCCTGCATCTGTAATTATTTACGTGTAACCCCTGACCTCGCATACCTAGCCGCCCCGGTGCTCCTCTCACCGACACCAGTAGCCGTCTGGCGATGACAACATAATTCAGGAAACTGGAAGCCAAAGCTTTCAAAGCAGAAAGAAAAAAGAAAACTTTTTCCAACTGCTGCTGCGAGAGAAGGGGGACGATTATGACCATTTTAGGGCACACTCGCTCCGATCCAAGCCCAACCCTTCTAACCACAACGCTTACTCAGATTCCACTGCCTTTTCTTCCCTATTTTCTCAAAGCAAAAAAGGAAAGTGAGAGAGAGCGAGAGACAGAGAGAGAGAGAGAAAGAGAGAGCGAGAGACAGAGAGAGAGAGAGAAAGAGAGAGAGAGAGAAAGAGAGTGAGAAAGAGAGAGAGAGAGACAGAGAGAGCGAGAGACAGAGAGCGAGAGACAGAGAGAGAGAGAGAAAGAGAGAGAGAGAGAGACAGAGAGAGCGAGCACGGGCACAAATGTTTTCAGCCATTCTCTAAATACTTTCATTTGAATGATTCCATTGGAACTCAGTGTAGTCTACACTGTCCATACATTCTAGTTCTGATCTGAACCAAACACTCTTTTTCATAGAGAGATTAGATAGATAAGATAGATAGATAATTCATCAACAGAATATTCTAATACTGTTGACATCACCGGAACTGAGGTAGATAGGGACACCTACAATAGGAGGAGGAGAGGAGAACTGAGGTAGATAGGGACACCTACAATAGGAGGAGGAGAGGAGAACTGAGGTAGATAGGGACACCTACAATAGGAGGAGGAGAGGAGAACTGAGGTAGATAGGGACACCTACAATAGGAGGAGGAGAGGAGAACTGAGGTAGATAGGGACACCTACAATAGGAGGAGGAGAGGAGAACTGAGGTAGATAGGGACACCTACAATAGGAGGAAAGGGGAACTGAGGTAGATAGGGACACCTACAATAGGAGGAGAAGAAAGGAGAGAAGGGGAGAGGAGGGGAGAAAGGAAGGGGAGAGGAGGAAGGAAGGAAGGAAAGGGAGATCAGGTAAGGGAAGGGAAGTGGAGGGGAGAGAAGAGGAGATGAGGTAAGGGAAGGGAAGTGGAGGGGCGAGAAGAGGAGATGAGGAGGAAAGGGGAGAGGAGAGGATGAGGAAAGGGGAGGGGGGATGAGGAAAGGGGAGAGGAGAGGAGGGAAGAGGAGAAGGGGAGAGGAGAGGATGAGGAAAGGGGAGAGGAGGGAAGAGGAGATGAGAAGGAAAGCGAAGGGGAGAGGAGACATGATACAGCAGTAGGAACACATGTCTGACATCTGTTGCTCTGCGAGGTGGGCGGACTATTTCCAGTAGTAATCTTCTTCTTTATTTGTAGCAGGGATGGGTGAACGGGAGATTAGGCCATTCGTCGGGGGGCTACAGCAGACACTATGCTGCTTCAACTACAGCCGGGCGGCTGCTTTTACACGTTAGAATAGAACTAGCCTAAATCCTTAATGTAATGTTTAGGCTACTCAAACCATTAGGCTACTCAAAAGTTATGGCGAATTTGCAATATGACAGTTGACACATTGGTTAGCCTATCTAACTCAGAGCTAAATAAATGCCGTGTAAAAAAAAATCGTTACAAAAACACCCCCTGATGTCAATAATACACAAACGTTTATTCTTCCCATTTCCCAAGACCAGTATCAATTTCAAAATAGCCTACAGGTTTCCTGCTGCGCGCTCATACGTCCCTCTCCCCCTCTCATCTCACTGCTGCACCACACCAGGAAAGAGGAAGCTAGATCACTATATATATATATAAACTGTATTCACCTTTCTTTGCTGCTTCTCCCACGCCGGGTCCAACAGCATATCCCGGTCCCAGTCATCTTCCTGAGGCATGTAATTATTTTCATCTCCATCATAGGGATCCATGTCGAAAGTAGGCATGAATTATACTTCTTCACGCTCCCCGGGACTCACTCGGTGGTGGACCGGAGGTGATGTTGCAACAATACGTTACCGACCGTCTCCCGCACTCGCACACGATCAAGACGGTGTGAATTAAATTAACGGTCGTCCCGGCTTCACTATATCTCTCTCGCTGACTCTTCTTTTCTCTCTCTCTCTCTCTCTCTCTCGCTCTCTGCTAAAATCACACAATCCGCTCGCCTTTATTTTTCTTTCAATTTGTTTCAACCTCCGAGCTACAGCACTATTCTTAAGTAGGCAGATCCTTGAGCGATGCTGCCGACAGAAGCAAAATCTTGCTGTGAAGAAAAAATTAACTTCAATGGCGAAAATATACAACGTGATTGGATACAGGGGAGTTGTAAAGGCCCTCCCACTATCGACCAGGCACACATAATTGGCTGTAGCAGCTGTCAGTGCAACTACTTATTGTACGCTGATTGTATTAGTATAGGTTGTCTGCTCTGGACATACGGGGACTTGGATTGGATACATTCTAATCTGTCAAAGTGTTTAATTTTGTTTGAAACAATGTAATTTAAAGACCTAAATTCGTAATGTTCGCAAACATTAGCACCTGTATTGCGGTAATTTACCATTTCAGTGTAGGCTACGCCAAAAAGCGTACGTCGTCCGAACAGTATAGCCTATAGCTGCAGGTTATTTTCAGAAGCCGCATTTAACCACCTGGAAGAGGAGACCACAACCCCCCATGATGGTCATTTATAGTAAGGATAGACGGATATGAGTCGCGTCTTCTAAGGCCACTTGTTGACACACAAATACATCTAATGCGTGGTTTCCATGGTTTCCATGTATTTGATGGCATTCCATTTGCTCCGTTCCAGTCACCGTTATGAGCTGTCCTCCCGTCAGTAGCCTCCACTGACACACGCCATCTTATGGCAACTTGTTAACACATTTCCATAAAGCGACAATGCCCTTCCCGGTCATTAATGACTGAGGTTAAAGACTACGAATGATTATTATTTAACGCTGATAGCTACATAATAACGTTAATGTGACAGACATGGAGTCTGTAAAAAGGCTTAATTGTCCATTAATTACAAATCAATGGAGCCTACAATTCCACGCGCTTTTACGCAATGGCTCCAACAAATGGCTGAAACAAATTCAAGACAATTCCAATGAGTTGTAAAGTTTTTAATTTTGTTAATATTTTACCGGTAGTTATAAAAGTTACCATGTGTTACATAATTTTGTACTTTTGATTATTTATTTTTTCACATAACAACTGAGTTTCCTGCTCGTGACTCTTGAAAACTCGTCATTCATCGCAGCTCAGATTCCATGTTTATTTTGTCCCCAAGATTATCAAGAAGGTTGGCTGAGCTGGCCTGTGCGAGGTGATGCGCCATCGGACTGCTTCAACCCTGTCATCTAAACACACAGAGCAGTGTTGCCGTGGCCACGGTCTCTCTACCTTGTAAGGTAAAACCACATACTGGAACTACTCGCTGCGTGAAGGCCTCGCTCCCTCTCCGCAGGGGGAAAACTAAACTGAATAGCCTACAACGGGGTAGCCCAGGTCAGTCTTGCGTAGTTCTTATTGGCTACATGAAACTGGAACGCTCTTCCATATATGGACAAACTTCCAAGCGGGTGAATGTTCGGGAAAGTGATGTCACAGATTAAGCGCAGGCTACAGACTGGTCTGTGTTTAAAGAGGCAGAGTTCCTTTCACAGCAGGCTGTGTTACTACTGTGCAGACAGAGGTGAGGAGAACAGCAAACAAACAATGAAAGACTGTGTAGCCTACTGTATTCAACAAGAGTTTAGGACAGTGATTGTATTCAAAATCTGTTTTTCACAGGTAAGGAGAGGAAGGGTTGCAGCAAGACCGTTAAGGATAATTTATTCTCGGTTCATTATTACACCAAAGAAACAAAATCAAATCACAGTTTATTCCTCACATGTTTGGTAATCAACAGGTTGTGGACTAACAGTGAAATGCTTCCTGACGGGACCTTCCCAACAATACAGAGAGAAAGAAAATAGAGAAATAATAGAAAAATAAAACACGTAATAACAAATACACAATGAGTAATGATAACTAGGTTATATACACAGGGTACCAGTACTGAGTAATGATAACTAGGTTATATACACAGGGTACCAGTACTGAGTCAATGAGTAATGATAACTAGGTTATATACACAGGGTACCAGTACTGAGTAATGATAACTAGGTTATATACACAGGGTACCAGTACTGAGTCAATGAGTAATGATAACTAGGTTATATACACAGGGTACCAGTACTGAGTAATGATAACTAGGTTATATACACAGGGTACCAGTACTGAGTCAATGAGTAATGATAACTAGGTTATATACACAGGGTACCAGTACTGAGTCAATGAGTAATGATAACTAGGTTATATACACAGGGTACCAGTACTGAGTAATGATAACTAGGTTATATACACAGGGTACCAGTACTGAGTCAATGAGTAATGATAACTAGGTTATATACACAGGGTACCAGTACTGAGTCAATGAGTAATGATAACTAGGTTATATACACAGGGTACCAGTACTGAGTCAATGAGTAATGTTAACTAGGTTATATACACAGGGTACCAGTACTGAGTCAATGAGTAATGATAACTAGGTTATATACACAGGGTACCAGTACTGAGTAATGATAACTAGGTTATATACACAGGGTACCAGTACTGAGTCAATGAGTAATGATAACTAGGTTATATACACAGGGTACCAGTACTGAGTAATGATAACTAGGTTATATACACGGGGTACCAGTACTGAGTAATGATAACTAGGTTATATACACAGGGTACCAGTACTGAGTCAATGAATAATGATAACTAGGTTATATACAGAGGGTACCAGTACTGAGTCAATGAGTAATGATAACTAGGTTATATACACGGGGTACCAGTACTGAGTAATGATAACTAGGTTATATACACGGGGTACCAGTACTGAGTAATGATAACTAGGTTATATACACAGGGTACCAGTACTGAGTAATGATAACTAGGTTATATACACGGGGTACCAGTACTGAGTAATGATAACTAGGTTATATACACAGGGTACCAGTACTGAGTAATGATAACTAGGTTATATACACAGGGTACCAGTACTGAGTAATGATAACTAGGTTATATACACAGGGTACCAGTACTGAGTAATGATAACTAGGTTATATACACAGGGTACCAGTACTGAGTAATGATAACTAGGTTATATACACAGGGTACCAGTACTGAGTAATGATAACTAGGCTGTATACACAGGGTACCAGTACTGAGTCAATGAGTAATGATAACTAGGTTATATACACAGGGTACCAGTACTGAGTCAATGAGTAATGATAACTAGGTTATATACACAGGGTACCAGTACTGAGTCAATGAGTAATGATAACTAGGTTATATACACAGGGTACCAGTACTGAGTCAATGAGTAATGATAACTAGGTTATATACACAGGGCACCAGTACTGAGTAATGATAACTAGGTTATATACACAGGGTACCAGTACTGAGTAATGATAACTAGGTTATATACACAGGGTACCAGTACTGAGTAATGATAACTAGGTTATATACACAGGGTACCAGTACTGAGTAATGATAACTAGGCTGTATACACAGGGTACCAGTACTGAGTAATGATAACTAGGTTATATACACAGGGTACCAGTACTGAGTCAATGAGTAATGATAACTAGGTTATATACACAGGGTACCAGTACTGAGTAATGATAACTAGGTTATATACACAGGGTACCAGTACTGAGTCAATGAGTAATGATAACTAGGTTATATACACAGGGTACCAGTACTGAGTCAATGAGTAATGATAACTAGGTTATATACACAGGGCACCAGTACTGAGTAATGATAACTAGGTTATATACACAGGGTACCAGTACTGAGTAATGATAACTAGGTTATATACACAGGGTACCAGTACTGAGTAATGATAACTAGGTTATATACACAGGGTACCAGTACTGAGTAATGATAACTAGGTTATATACACAGGGTACCAGTACTGAGTAATGATAACTAGGTTATATACACAGGGTACCAGTACTGAGTAATGATAACTAGGTTATATACACAGGGTACCAGTACTGAGTAATGATAACTAGGTTATATACACAGGGTACCAGTACTGAGTAATGATAACTAGGTTATATACACAGGGTACCAGTACTGAGTAATGATAACTATGTTATATACACAGGGTACCAGTACTGAGTAATGATAACTAGGTTATATACACAGGGTACCAGTACTGAGTAATGATAACTAGGCTATATACACAGGGTACCAGTACTGAGTAATGATAACTAGGCTATATACACAGGGTACCAGTACTGAGTAATGATAACTAGGTTATATACACAGGGCACCAGTACTGAGTAATGATAACTAGATTATATACACAGGGTACCAGTACTGAGTAATGATAACTAGGTTATATACACAGGGTACCAGTACTGAGTAATGATAACTAGGTTATATACACAGGGTACCAGTACTGAGTAATGATAACTAGGTTATATACACAGGGTACCAGTACTGAGTAATGATAACTAGGTTATATACACAGGGTACCAGTACTGAGTAATGATAACTAGGTTATATACACAGGGTACCAGTACTGAGTAATGATAACTAGGCTGTATACACAGGGTACCAGTACTGAGTAATGATAACTAGGTTATATACACAGGGTACCAGTACTGAGTAATGATAACTAGGTTATATACACAGGGTACCAGTACTGAGTAATGATAACTAGGCTATATACACGGGGTACCAGTACTGAGTCAATGAGCAGGGGTACAAAGTAATTGAGGTAGATATGTACATATAACTAGGAATAAAGTGACTAGTCAACAGGATAGGGAATAAACAGTAGCAGAAGCGTATGTGATGAATCAAAAGAGTTTGTACAAAAAGGGTCAATGCAGATAGTCCGGGTAGCCATTTTATTCAGCTAGTTAGCATTCTTGTTTAGAAGTCTTATGTCTTGGGGGTAGAAGCTGTTCAGGGTCCTGTTGGTTCCAGACTCGGTGTGTCGGTACCGCTTGCTTGGCAGTAGCAGAGTCTATGACTTAGGTGGCTGGAGTCTTTTTGACCGTTTTTAGGGCTTTCCTTTAACACCGCCTGGTATAGAGGTCCTGGATGACAGGGAGCTCGGCTCCATTGATGTACAGGGCCGTACGCACTACCCTGTGTAGTGCCTTGTAGTCGCCATAACAAGTGGCGAAGCTCTCAACCCGACAATGTAAATAGGGGGTGTGCCCCGGCCCTCCGTTTCCTGTAGTCCACGATCAGCTCCTAAGGGAGAAATTGTTGTTGTCCTGGCACCACGCTGCCAGGTCTCTGACTTCATCCCTATAGGCTGTCTCAGGTGATGAGGTCATTATATGAATCAGCTGGGGAAAATAATAAGAAAAAAAAACATGCACCTCTTGGGGTCCCCAGGACCAAGTTTGAGAAACGCTGCTAAAGGCTGTGTCATCGTCGTCGGTGCTCAGGCCTACCACCGCTGTGATCATCAGCAAATTTAATGATTGGGTTTGGGGTCATGCGTGGCTACGCTGTCGTGGTCAAACAGTGAGTACAGGAGGGGACTAAGTACACACCCCTGAGGGGCCCCTATGTTGAGGGTCAGCGTGGCGGATGTGTTGTTACCTACCCTCACCAACTGGGGATGGCCCGTCAGGAAGTCCAGGATCCAGTTGCAGAGAGAGGTGTTTAGTCCCAGGGTCCTTTGCTTAGCGATGAGCTTTGAGGGCACTATGGTGTTGAACGCTGAGCTGTAGTCAATGAACAGCATTCTCACATAGGTGTTCCTTTTGTCCAGGTGGGAAAGGGCAGTGTGGAGTGCAATAGAGATTGCGTCATCTGTGGATCTGTTGGGGTGGTATGCGAATTGGAGTGGGTCCAGCGTGTCTGGGATGATGGGGTTGATGTGAGCCATGACCAGCCATTCAAAGCATTTCATGGCTACAGATGCGATTGCAAAAGGGCGATTGTCATTTAGATAGGTTACCTTGACGTTCTTGGGCACAAGGACTATGGGGGTCTGCTTGAAACATGTAGGTATTACAGACTGGGTCAGGGAGAGACTGAAAATGTCAGTGAAGACACTTGCCAGCTGGTCAGCGCATGTTCTGAGTATGTGTCCTGGTAATCAATCTGTGAATGTTCACCTGTTCAAAGGTATTACTCACATTGGTTACGGAGAGCATGATCACACAGTCGTCCGGAACAGCTGGTGCTCTCATGCATGGATCAGTTTTGCTTACCTCGAAGCGAGCATAGAAGGCATTTAGCGCGTCTGGTAGGCTTGCATCACTGGGCAGCTCGCGGCTGGGTTTCCCTTTGTAATCCATGATCGTTTGCAAGCCCTGTCACATCCGATGAGCATCAGAACCGGCGTAGTATAATTCTATCTCAGTCCTGTATTGACGCTTTGCCTGTTTGATGATTCGTCTGAGGTCATAGCGGGATTTCTTATAAGTGTCCGGATTAGTGTCCCGCTCCTTAAAGACGGCAGCTCTAGCCTTTAGCTCAGTGCGGATGTTGCCTGTAATCCATGGCTTCTGGTTGGTATACAGTGCTTTCAGCAAGTATTCACACCCCTTGACTTTTTCCACATTTTGTTGTTACAAAGTGGGATTAAAATGGATTTTATTGTAATTTTTTGGTCAAACAATCTACACAAAATACTCTAATATGGAAGAGAAATTACACAAAAAATCATGGAATATAAAACACAGCTGTGAGTCTATCTGGGTAAGTCTAAGAGTTTTGCACACCTGGATTTTACAATATTTGCTCATTATTCTTTCAAATTGGTTGTTGATCATTGATAGACAGCCATTTTCAACTCTTGCTATAGATTTACAAACCGAAATAAGTCAAAACTGTAACTAGGCCACTCAGGAACATTCAATGTCGTCTTGGTAGGCAACTCCAGTGAATATTTGGCATTGTATTTTAGGTTATTGTACAGCTGAAAGGTGAATTTGTCTTCCTCAGTGTCAAAACAGACTGAACCAGGTTTTCCTCTAGGATTGTGCCTGTGCTTAGCTCTAGTCTGTATATTTTTGTCCTAAAACATCCTAGTTCTTACCAATGACAAGCATACCCATAACATGATGCAGCCACCACCACGTTTGAATATATGGAGTGGTACTCAGTGACGTGTTGGATTTGGCCCAAACATAACGCTTTGTATTCAGGACATAAAGTTAATTTCTTTGCCATATTTCTAGCTGTATTCCTTAGTGCCTTATTGCAAACAGGATGCATGTTTTGGAATAATTATATTTTGTACAGGATTCCTTCTTTTCACTCTGTCATTTATAATAGTATAATGGAGTTACTACAATGTTGTTGATCCATCCTCAATTATCTCCTATTATAGCCATTAAACTCTTTAACTGTTTTAATGTCACCATTGGCCTCATGGTGAAATCCCTGAGTGGTTTTCTTCCTCTCCAGCAACTGAGTTAGGAAGGACACCTGTATCTTTGTAGTGACTGGCTGTATTGATACATCAACCATAGTGTAATTAATAACCACCATGCTCAAAGGGATATTAAATGTCTACTTTCTTTATTTTTTTACCCATCTTCCAATAGTTGCCTTTCTTTGCGAACCATTGGAAAACCTCCCTGGTCTTTGTCATTAAATCTGTGTTTGAAATTCACTGCTCAACTGAGGGATCTTACAATTATCTGTATGTGCGGGGTCCAGAGATGAGATAGTAATTTTAAAAGATTGTTAAACACTATTAAAGCACACAGGGTGAATCCATGCAAATTATGTAACTTGTTAAGCACATTTTTACTCCTGAACTTATTTATGCTTTTCATTTTTGTAAACATTTCTAAAAACATAATTCCACTTTGGCATTATGGGGTATTGTGTGTAGATCAGTGACACCAAATCTCAATTTAATCAATTTTAAATTCAGGCTGTAACACAACAAAATGTGGTAAAAGTCAAGGGGTGTGAATACTTTCTGAAGGCACTGTATGTACGTACGGCCACTGTGGGGACGACAGTCGATGCACGTATTATTGAAGCCGGTGACTGACATAGTAAACTCCTCCATGTTATCAGATGAATCCCGGAACATATTCCAGTCTGTGCTACCGAAACAGTCCTGTAGCTTAGCAACCGCTTCATCGGACCACTTCCGTAACGAGTGCGTCACTGGTACTTCCTGTTTGAGTGTTTTTTTGCTTTTAGGCAGAAATCAGGAGGATAGAGTTATGGTCAGATTTGCCAAATGGAGGGTGAGGGAGAGCTTTGTATGCGTCTCTGTGTGTGAAGTAAAGGTAATCTAGAATTTTGTCTCCTCTAGTTGCACAGGTGACATGCTGGTAGAAATGAGGTAAAAACAGATTTCAGTTTCCCTGCTTGAAAATCACTGGGCCACTAGGAGCCCATCTGGATGAGCGTCTTCCTGTTTGCTTATGGCTTTAAGACCGCACTCAACGAGCTGAATAAGGCCAGCATCGGTTTGTGGTGGTAAATAGACAGCTACGAAAAATATAGATGCAAACTCTCTTGGTAAATAGTGTGGTCTACAGCTTATCATGAGATATTCTACCTCAGGTGAGCAGAACCTCGAGACTTTCTCTTAATATTAGCGAGCACCAGCTGTTGTTAAGAGACACCACCCCCACTCCCATCTAACCTTACCGGCTTGATTCATACCATCCATGTTCTTGTTCAGCCATGTCTCCGAGAAACATAGGATATTATATTTCTTCAGTTCCCGTTGATAGTCTCTAAACAAAGCTTGTCCAGTTTGTTCTCCAGTGATTGTACGTTCGGCCAATAGAACGGACGGTAAGGGGGCGTATTTATTAGCCGACGGTTTCGTCAAAGTGCCCACACGTTGGCCTCTCTTATACAGTCTTTTCCTTTTCCGAGTCTCTGGGGGATTAGGGCCTGGTTTGAGCAGGATAAATCTACATTCAAATCAAGGTTAGTGATGTTCGGTTGTCCAGAAGCTCATTTCTGTCCTGGAGGACTGTTGGACTGATCACATAACATCTCGAGACAACAGAGAAATAGTAAGACAAATCAGCTCGGGGCTTTGAGTCTCTGGGACGGAGGTCGTGTGTGTGTGTGTGTGTGTGTGTGTGTGTGTGTGTGTGTGTGTGTGTGTGTGTGTGTGTGTGTGTGTGTGTGTGTGTGTGTGTGTGTGTGTGTGTGTGTGTGTGTGTGTGTGTGTGTGTGTGTGTGTGTGTGTGTGTGTGTGTGTGTGTGTGTGTGTGTGTGTCAGTGTTTGATCGTTCTCTGGCATCTAACCAAGGTATTCCAACCATGTTGTGGGGAATTCAAAATGCAGCCATCCTTCCTTCAGTTAAAGATATCATTCCTTATATGGGATAACTAGCTGGGAAAACAATGACAATGTTTTTTAATGGTTGTATAAATAAACTATCAAGCTTTTAAATTGTGAGCGAGAGTTACGTAAATTCCTTCTCAAAACAATGAAGGCTGAATGTGTGCAGCCTCAGTGCCCAATGCATTAAATATGACTCAAAAACCTAATATTTCCCTTTTACATACATGAGAATAATTATTTACAAAGAAGATAATTGTAACAGTCAAAAAAACAAGCTGCTGCTGTATCGGGGAGGAAGTGAAGGATGTCCATCTATTTCCTGTAAGGTTTATCCCAAATGGCTCCCTATTCCCTATACCGTGCACTACTTTTGACCAGGGCCCATGGGGAATAGGGTGCCATTGTGGACATAGCCACAGTGACAGCTTGCCTGGATATTCACACTGCTGTGGACGGCAGCACTAAGTTGAGGGGGAGACTAGAGCAGAGTAGCTAGATAACCTCCAATAACAATACTGTCTGGTCTGTCTTCCCTCAGATCTCTAACACCATGAGGGCATAGACATAGAATGACTAGAAGGGCTTGAGGGCATAGACATAGAATGACTAGAAGGGCATGAGGGCATAGACATAGAATGACTAGAAGGGCTTGAGGGCATAGACATAGAATGACTAGAAGGGCTTGAGAGCATAGACATAGAATGACTAGAAGGGCATGAGGGCAGAGACATAGAATGACTAGAAGGGCGTGAGGGCATAGACATAGAATGACTAGAAGGGCGTGAGGGCATAGACATAGAATGACTAGAAGGGCGTGAGGGCATAGACATAGAAGGGTGTGAGGGCAGAGACATAGAATGACTAGAATGTTAGTGTGTGCTCTGGACTTAGCCCCAGGATATCCTCTGGCGATAACCTCGAACAATATGGCCTATTCTCAATTGGATTGGCTCAACTCCTGAGTCCTCTCTCGCCTTCCTCTCCAAGGAGAGGAGGACAGAAGAGAGGACAGAAGAGAGGAGGACCAAGGAGAGGAGGACATAGTAGAGGAGGACCGAGGATAGAGGAGGACCGAGGAGAGGAGAAGATAGAGGAGAGGAGGACCGAGGAGACGATAGAGGAGAGGAGGACCGAGGAGAGGAGGACTGAGGAGAGGAGAAGATAGAGGAGAGGAGGACCGAGGAGAGGATAGAGGAGAGGAGGACCGAGGAGAGGAGGACCGAGGAGAGGAGAAGATAGAGGAGAGGATAGAGGAGAAGAGGACCGAGGAGAGGATAGAGGAGAGGAGGACCGAGGAGAGGATAGAGGAGAGGAGGACCGAGGAGAGGATAGAGGAGAGGAGGACCGAGGAGAGGAGAAGATAGAGGAGAGGAGGACCGAGGAGAGGATAGAGGAGAGGAGGACCGAGGAGAGGAGAAGATAGAGGAGAGGAGGACCGAGGAGAGGATAGAGGAGAGGAGGACCGAGGAGAGGAGGACCGAGGAGACGATAGAGGAGAGGAGGACCGAGGCGAGGAGGACCGTAGACAGACTTTTTCAAAACAAGAATAGGCCATTGACTAGACATTGGCCCTGAAGACATCCTACTAGCATCATGGATTCCAAGACGGACAGCTACAGATGATGATATCATTTGCCCCTTTAACAATCCTTCCACTGTTTAGGAGATTCTCCGTCCCAAACGGTTCCCTTCATAGTGCACTACTTTTGACCACTATATAGGGAATAGGGTGCCAGTTGGAACACGTTTCAGTCTGAGAGGGTGTGACTTCTTTTGCCATCTGATCAGAAGACGTTAGTCCTTTTATGGTAATTCAGCTCACTATTAGGTCACTGTGAATGAAGTCTTCTTTTGGGTAGAGACCTAGCATAACCCTGTGGAATTCCTCTCCCATCAATTACACTGAAATTGCTAGCTGCTGTTAGTTGGCACTATAAATAGTGGCCTATTAAGAAATGTTATCTTATTATAGGATATTAGGATATTATAAGGATATTATATTAAAAATGAAAATGACAGTGGATGTACATTATATTTACAGTAAGACACAGGAATTATGGTGGATGTACATTAGATTTACAATAAGTGACAGGAGTTATGGTGGATGTACATAAAATTTACAATAAGACACAGGAATTATGGTGGATGTACATTAGATTTACAATAAGTGACAGGAATTACTGTGGATGTACATTAGATTTACAATAAGACACAGGAATGTAGACAGTTACCACAGCTGACTTCTGTTTTCATTGAATAATCACTGACACAGGAATGATAAGCATAGAATGAAAAGGCTAAACCTGTCCTGGAGTTTGGTCCAGTATTTACAGTTGAAGTCGGAAGTTTACATACACTGAGGTTGGAGTCATTAAAACTCGTTTTTCAACCACTCCACACATTTCTTGTTAACAAACTATAGTTTTGGCAAGTTGGTTAGGACATCGACTTTGTGCATGACACAAGTAATTTTTCCAACAATTGTTTACAGACAGATTATTTCACTTATAATTCACTGTGTCACAATTCCAGTGGGTCAGAAGTTTACATACACTAAGTTGACTGTGCCTTTAAACAGCATGGAAAATTCCAGAAAATTGTGTCATGGATTTAGAAGCTTCTGATAGGCTAATTGACATCATTTCAGTTAATTGGAGGTGTACCTGTGGATGTATTTCAAGGCCTACCTTCAAACTCAGTGCCTCTTTGCTTGACATCATGGGAAAATCAAAAGAAATCAGCCAAGACCTCAGAAAAAAATTGTAGACCTCCACAAGTCTGGTTCATCCTTGGGAGCAATTTCCAAACGCCTGAAGGTACCACGTTCATCTGTACAAACAATAGTACACAGGTATAAACACAATGGGACCACGCAGCCGTCATACCGCTCAGGAAGGAGACGCGTTCTGTCTCCTAGAGATGAATGTACTTTGGTGCGAAAAGTGCAAATCAATCCCAGAACAACAGCAAAGGACCTTGTGAAGTATCTATATCTACAGTAAAACGAGTTCTATATCGATATAACCTGAAAGGCCGCTCAGCAAGGAAGAAGCCACCGCTCCAAAACCAACATAAAAAAGCCAGACTACGGTTTGCAACTGCACATGGGGACAAAGATCGTAGTTTTTGGAGAAATGTCCTCTGGTCTGATGAAACAAAAATAGAACTGTTTGGCCATAATGACCATCGTTATGTTTGGAGGAAAAAGGGGGAGGCTTGCAAGCCGAAGAACACCATCCCAGACGTGAAGCACGGGGGTGGCAGCATCATGTTGTGGGGTTGCTTTGCTGCAGGAGGGACTGGTGCACGTCACAAAATAGATGGCATCATGAGGATGGAAAATGATGTGGATATATTGAAGCAACATCTCAAGACATCAGTCAGGAAGTTAAAGCTTGGTCGCAAATGGGTCTTCCAAATGGACAATGACCCCAAGCATACTTCCAAAGTTGTGGCAAAATGGCTTAAGGACAACAAAGTCAAGGTATTGGAGTGGCCATCACAAAGCCCTGACCTCAATCCTATAGAAAATGTATGGGCAGAACTGAAAAAGCGTGTGCAAGCAAGGAGGCCTGCAAACCTGACTCGGTTACACCAGCTCAGTCAGGAGGAATGGGCCAAAATTCACCCAACGTAGTGGGAACTTGTGGAAGGCTACCCAAAACCTTTGACCCAATTTAAACAATTTAAAGGCAATGCTACCAAATAAATAAATTAAAAGCTGAAATAAATCATTCTCTCCATTATTCTGACATTTCACATTCTTTAAAATAAAGTGGTGACCCTAACTGACCTAAGCCATGGAATTTTTACTAGGATTAAATGTCAAGAATTGTGAAAAACTGAGTTTAAATGTATTTGGCTAAGGTGTATGTAAACTTCCGACTTCAACTGTATGGACTGAATGGAACAAAGTCCTCGATCACGTGACAACATTCATTCCATATGTGAAGACTGTGCACGATATGTCTCCATGAGACGCCAACATAATCGCTACGGTAACACATTGAAACCAAATGAAGTCGATTATGACGGCGTGTCATGGAGACATATCATACGAGGTTTGAGCTTCTCCAGGGAGTCATGCTGAAGGCTGACTCAGTGCTGCCCCCTCTAACTGACTCATGTTGAAGACCGATCAGGGTACTGCAGGCTGGCTCAGTGCTGCCCCCTCTAACTGACTCAAGTTGAAGACCGATCAGGGTACTGCAGGCTGACTCAGTGCTGCCCCCTCTAACTGACTCAAGTTGAAGACCGATCAGGGTACTGCAGGCTGACTCAGTGCTGCCCCCTCTAACTGACTCAAGTTGAAGACCGATCAGGGTACTGCAGGCTGACTCAGTGCTGCCCCCTCTAACTGACTCAAGTTGAAGACCGATCAGGGTACTGCAGGCTGACTCAGTGCTGCCCCCTCTAACTGACTCAAGTTGAAGAACGATCAGGGTACTGCAGGCTGGCTCAGTGCTGCCCCCTCTAACTGACTCAAGTTGAAGACCGATCAGGGTACTGCAGGCTGGCTCAGTGCTGCCCCCTCTAACTGACTCAAGTTGAAGACCGATCAGGGTACTGCAGGCTGACTCAGTGCTGCCCCCTCTAACTGACTCAAGTTGAAGACCGATCAAGGTACTGCAGGCTGGCTCAGTGCTGCCCCCTCTAACTGACTCAAGTTGAAGACGGATCAGGGTACTGCAGGCTGGCTCAGTGCTGCCCCCTCTAACTGACTCAAGTTGAAGACCGATCAGGGTACTGCAGACTGGCTCAGTGCTGCCCCCTCTAACTGACTCAAGTTGAAGACCGATCAGGGTACTGCAGGCTGGCTCAGTGCTGCCCCCTCTAACTGACTCAAGTTGAAGACCGAGCAAGGTACTGCAGGCTGGCTCAGTGCTGCCCCCTCTAACTGACTCAAGTTGAAGACCGATCAGGGTACTGTAGGCTGGCTCAGTGCTGCCCCCTCTAACTGAATCATGTTGAAGACTGAGCAAGGTACTGCAGGCTGACTCAGTGCTGCCCCCTCTAACTGACTCAAGTTGAAGACGGATCAGGGTACTGCAGGCTGGCTCAGTGCTGCCCCCTCTAACTGACTCAAGTTGAAGACCGAGCAAGGTACTGCAGGCTGGCTCAGTGCTGCCCCCTCTAACTGACTCAAGTTGAAGACCGATCAGGGTACTGCAGGCTGGCTCAGTGCTGCCCCCTCTAACTGACTCAAGTTGAAGACTGAGCAAGGTACTGCAGGCTGGCTCAGTGCTGCCCCCTCTAACTGACTCAAGTTGAAGACGGATCAGGGTACTGCAGGCTGGCTCAGTGCTGCCCCCTCTAACTGACTCAAGTTGAAGACCGATCAGGGTACTGCAGACTGGCTCAGTGCTGCCCCCTCTAACTGACTCAAGTTGAAGACGGATCAGGGTACTGCAGGCTGGCTCAGTGCTGCCCCCTCTAACTGACTCAAGTTGAAGACCGATCAGGGTACTGCAGGCTGTCTCAGTGCTGCCCCCTCTAACTGACTCAATTTGAAGACCGAACAAGGTACTGCAGGCTGGCTCAGTGCTGCCCCCTCTAACTGACTCAAGTTGAAGACCGATCAGGGTACTGCAGGCTGGCTCAGTGCTGCCCCCTCTAACTGACTCATGTTGAAGACCGATCAGGGTACTGCAGGCTGGCTCAGTGCTGCCCCCTCTAACTGACTCAAGTTGAAGACCGATCAGGGTACTGCAGGCTGGCTCAGTGCTGCCCCCTCTAACTGACTCAAGTTGAAGACCGATCAGGGTACTGCAGGCTGACTCAGTGCTGCCCCCTCTAACTGACTCAAGTTGAAGACCGATCAGGGTACTGCAGGCTGGCTCAGTGCTGCCCCCTCTAACTGACTCAAGTTGAAGACCGATCAGGGTACTGCAGGCTGGCTCAGTGCTGCCCCCTCTAACTAACTCAAGTTGAAGACCGATCAGGGTACTGCAGGCTGGCTCAGTGCTGCCCCCTCTAACTGACTCAAGTTGAAGACCGATCAGGGTACTGCAGGCTGTCTTCAGCAACTAAATTATTCTCAGAACTTCTAATGTGCGATTTAAATCAAATCGGTTCAAGGATATACATCTGGTGTATTAGAAATAATTATTGGTTCCATGATTGTCTTCACAACATTGGTATTTATTTACATGAAGACTGTCATTCTCCACATTCACTATAAATGATGGATCCTGTCAAACAATGTCTGCCTGCAGTACTGTGGTCGGCCTTGAACTTCTGCGGTGTCAATGAGAGGGGACATTTATATTCCTAGCACGTCTAAACATAGATTGTTCTGGTCTATAGATTGGTTTGGTCTGGCAGCATATCATTGTGTATTCTCCAGTCTATAGATTGGTTTGGTCTAGCAGCACATCATTGTGTGTTCTGTATTCTCCAGTCTATAGATTGGTTTGGTCTAGCAGCACATCATTGTGTATTCTCCAGTCTATAGATTGGTTTGGTCTAGCAGCACATCATTGTGTGTTCTGTATTCTCCAGTCTATAGATTGGTTTGGTCTAGCAGCACATCATTGTGTGTTCTGTATTCTCCAGTCTATAGATTGGTTTGGTCTAGCAGCATATCATTGTGTGTTCTGTATTCTCCAGTCTATAGATTGGTTTGGTCTAGCAGCATATCATTGTGTGTTCTGTATTCTCCAGTCTATAGATTGGTTTGGTCTAGCAGCATATCATTGTGTGTATTCTCCAGTCTATAGATTGGTTTGGTCTAGCAGCACATCATTGTGTATTCTCCAGTCTATAGATTGGTTTGGTCTAGCAGCATATCATTGTGTGTTCTGTATTCTCCAATCTATAGATTGGTTTGGTCTAGCAGCACATCATTGTGTGCTCTGTGTTCTCCAGTCTATGGATTGGTTTGGTCTAGCAGCACATCATTGTGTGCTCTGTGTTCTCCAGTCTATAGATTGGTTTGGTCTAGCAGCACATCATTGTGCATTGATGTGCTGCTAGACCACCATATGCTGTATTCTCCAGTCTATAGATTGGTTTGGTCTAGCAGCATATCATTGTGTATTCTCCAGTCTATAGATTGGTTTGGTCTAGCAGCACATCATTGTGTGTTCTGTATTCTCCAGTCTATAGATTGGTTTGGTCTAGCAGCACATCATTGTGTGTTCTGTATTCTCCAGTCTATAGATTGGTTTGGTCTAGCAGCACATCATTGTGTATTCTCCAGTCTATAGATTGGTTTGGTCTAGCAGCACATCATTGTGTGCTCTGTGTTCTCCAGTCTATGGATTGGTTTGGTCTAGCAGCACATCATTGTGTGCTCTGTGTTCTCCAGTCTATAGATTGGTTTGGTCTAGCAGCATATCATTCTGTATTCTCCAGTCTATAGATTGGTTTGGTCTAGCAGCACATCATTGTGTGCTCTGTGTTCTCCAGTCTATAGATTGGTTTGGTCTAGCAGCACATCATTGTGTGTTCTGTATTCTCCAGTCTATAGATTGGTTTGGTCTAGCAGCACATCATTGTGTATTCTCCAGTCTATAGATTGGTTTGGTCTAGCAGCACATCATTGTGTGCTCTGTGTTCTCCAGTCTATGGATTGGTTTGGTCTAGCAGCACATCATTGTGTGCTCTGTGTTCTCCAGTCTATAGATTGGTTTGGTCTAGCAGCATATCATTCTGTATTCTCCAGTCTATAGATTGGTTTGGTCTAGCAGCACATCATTGTGTGCTCTGTGTTCTCCAGTCTATAGATTGGTTTGGTCTAGCAGCATATCATTCTGTATTCTCCAGTCTATAGATTGGTTTGGTCTAGCGTCTGTTCAGGGTCACATTTATTTCGCTGCAGTGTTGAAGCTTCGTTGCCATGGTGACTTGGTACTGTGCGGTGCAGAAACATTATCCAATATCTCTTCAATTAGAGGAATGGTACACTAAAGACACTGTCGATTATTGTGGCAGTTAAGTTTCAATTTGCTATTTTATTCAAAGTATCCTTGGGTGTCTTGAAAGGTGAGAGTAAAATGCGATTATCATCATTGTAAAAAAAATAAAAAATTAATCCTTATAACGGAGAGAGAAAGGTCTCAGGAATGGTATCAGTGTAATTAATCATCAGACAATAAATGATTCTTTAACTGAAGAAATAAAGCAGAATTAAACATTTGCTGCTGCTGGCGACAGAGGGGTTTGGATGAGGACGAAGAGACAAGAAACAATTATCATCCTTATTAACACTGAAACAATCATTTATTTTTTAATGCACCACTCAAACAGCTGCATGGCTACAACAGATCTGCCACGGAAATGCTGACACTTCACCAAGAAGCTCACTGAAAAATCTAAATGACTCCTTTAGTCCTGAACCAATAGAAATCAAACGTGCCGTCTGAAGCCTTTAGTCCTGAACCAATAGAAATCAAACGTGCCGTCTGGAGCCTTTAGTCCTGAACCAATAGAAATCAAACGTGCCGTCTGGAGCCTTTAGTCCTGAACCAATAGAAATCAAACGTGCCGTCTGGAGCCTTTAGTCCTGAACCAATAGAAATCAAACGTGCCGTCTGAAGCCTTTAGTCCTGAACCAATAGAAATCAAACGTGCCGTCTGAAGCCTTTAGTCCTGAACCAATAGAAATCAAACGTGCCGTCTGGAGCCTTTAGTCCTGAACCAATAGAAATCAAACGTGCCGTCTGAAGCCTTTAGTCCTGAACCAATAGAAATCAAACGTGCCGTCTGAAGCCTTTAGTCCTGAACCAATAGAAATCAAACGTGCCGTCTGGAGCCTTTAGTCCTGAACCAATAGAAATCAAACGTGCCGTCTGGAGCCTTTAGTCCTGAACCAATAGAAATCAAACGTCCCGTCTGAAGCCTTTAGTCCTCAACCAATAGAAATCAAACGTGCCGTCTGGAGCCTTTAGTCCTGAACCAATAGAAATCAAACGTCCCGTCTGGAGCCTTTAGTCCTGAACCAATAGAAATCAAACGTGCCGTCTGGAGCCTTTAGTCCTGAACCAATAGAAATCAAACGTGCCGTCTGAAGCCTTTAGTCCTGAACCAATAGAAATCAAACGTGCCGTCTGGAGCCTTTAGTCCTGAACCAATAGAAATCAAACGTGCCGTCTGAAGCCTTTAGTCCTGAACCAATAGAAATCAAACGTGCCGTCTGGAGCCTTTAGTCCTGAACCAATAGAAATCAAACGTCCCGTCTGGAGCCTTTAGTCCTGAACCAATAGAAATCAAACGTGCCGTCTGGAGCCTTTAGTCCTGAACCAATAGAAATCAAACGTGCCGTCTGAAGCCTTTAGTCCTGAACCAATAGAAATCAAACGTCCCGTCTGGAGCCTTTAGTCCTGAACCAATAGAAATCAAACGTGCCGTCTGAAGCCTTTAGTCCTGAACCAATAGAAATCAAACGTGCCGTCTGGAGCCTTTAGTCCTGAACCAATAGAAATCAAACGTGCCGTCTGAAGCCTTTAGTCCTGAACCAATAGAAATCAAACGTGCCGTCTGAAGCCTTTAGTCCTCAACCAATAGAAATCAAACGTGCCGTCTGAAGCCTTTAGTCCTGAACCAATAGAAATCAAACGTGCCGTCTGAAGCCTTTAGTCCTCAACCAATAGAAATCAAACGTCCCGTCTGGAGCCTTTAGTCCTGAACCAATAGAAATCAAACGTCCCGTCTGAAGCCTTTAGTCCTCAACCAATAGAAATCAAACGTGCCGTCTGGAGCCTTTAGTCCTGAACCAGAGATTCTTTATTGGCCTGCTTTCTTCAACAACAAAAAACAACTAAACCGGCCGTATTTAAATTTTAAAAAATTAAACAAAAAATTCAATTTCTGCCTTAAGACTAAATGACTAACTAGAAGTGCATTTACAATACCATTGTCAATGTCAATATTATTACATATTTTTGGATCTTGTGATATTTAACGTCATCTATGGTTTGACCTCAGAAGTGATGACAATTTCTAGAAGTTCCAGAATGCGTTGCTGCCACAGTAACATTGGACCAATCATTATTCCAGTATGTTCTGATTGACAGACAGAGAGAGCCAAGCCCTCATAGCCACTGTGTTCTGCTCTTAGCGGAATACACGTCCCAATGGCTCAAAAATACTAAAAAGGGTGTCGCAATTTTGCGTCACCAAACCAAGAAACTGGACTGTAAAAACACAAAGAAAAGCCACTCTAACTTGAGTCTCCGGTTGCATCCGAAACGCCCCCCTCTCCCTTACATAGTACACTACTGTTGACCATTGGCTCAGAGGCTCCTGGTGAAAAGTAGTGTACTATATAGGCCAGTGTTACTCAGACCTCTGGGACCCCTCAGTTGTTCCATGGGCCAGTGTTACTCAGACCTCTGGGACCCCTCAGTTGTTCCATGGGCCAGTGTTACTCAGACCTCTGGGACCCCTCAGTTGTTCCATGGGCCAGTGTTACTCAGACCTCTCCTCTGGGACCCTCAGTTGTTCCATGGGCCAGTGTTACTCAGACCTCTCCTCTGGGACCCTCAGTTGTTCCATGGGCCAGTGTTACTCAGACCTCTGGGACCCTCAGTTGTTCCATGGGCCAGTGTTACTCAGACCTCTGGGACCCTCAGTTGTTCCATGGGCCAGTGTTACTCAGATCTCTCCTCTGGGACCCTCAGTTGTTCCATGGGCCAGTGTTACTCAGACCTCTGGGACCCCTCAGTTGTTCCATGGGCCAGTGTTACTCAGACCTCTGGGACCCTCAGTTGTTCCATGGGCCAGTGTTACTCAGACCTCTGGGACCCTCAGTTGTTCCATGGGCCAGTGTTACTCAGACCTCTGGGACCCCTCAGTTGTTCCATGGGCCAGTGTTACTCAGACCTCTGGGACCCTCAGTTGTTCCATGGGCCAGTGTTACTCAGACCTCTGGGACCCTCAGTTGTTCCATGGGCCAGTGTTACTCAGACCTCTGGGACCCTCAGTTGTTCCATGGGCCAGTGTTACTCAGACCTCTCCTCTGGGACCCTCAGTTGTTCCATGGGCCAGTGTTACTCAGACCTCTGGGACCCTCAGTTGTTCCATGGGCCAGTGTTACTCAGACCTCTCCTCTGGGACCCTCAGTTGTTCCATGGGCCAGTGTTACTCAGACCTCTGGGACCCCTCAGTTGTTCCATGGGCCAGTGTTACTCAGACCTCTCCTCTGGGACCCTCAGTTGTTCCATGGGCCAGTGTTACTCAGACCTCTGGGACCCTCAGTTGTTCCATGGGCCAGTGTTACTCAGACCTCTGGGACCCTCAGTTGTTCCATGGCCAGTGTTACTCAGACCTCTCCTCTGGGACCCTCAGTTGTTCCATGGGCCAGTATTACTCAGACCTCTGGGACCCCTCAGTTGTTCCATGGGCCAGTGTTACTCAGACCTCTGGGACCCTCAGTTGTTCCATGGGCCAGTGTTACTCAGACCTCTGGGACCCTCAGTTGTTCCATGGGCCAGTGTTACTCAGACCTCTCCTCTGGGACCCTCAGTTGTTCCATGGGCCAGTGTTACTCAGACCTCTCCTCTGGGACCCTCAGTTGTTCCATGGGCCAGTGTTACTCAGACCTCTCCTCTGGGACCCTCAGTTGTTCCATGTATTTAATCTACACCAGAGCTAGCAGACCTGATTCAACTAGTCAACTAATCCTCAAGCCCTTGACTAGGTGAATCAGGTGAGGTAGTTCAACGTCCAAGAGGAGAGGAGAGGTTTGAGAACCACGGGGAATAGGCTAATGTGGGACAAGTCTTTCACCAAATGATCACCTTCCCACAACAGGCGTCATCATCATGTCTTGAACTTCTTCTCTGAGGGCGAGGTCTCCAACCCCTCCCCTGACCCTTGACCTCCTGACCCCAGGTGAGTCCGTTTTAGCGCCCCCTGGGCCGGGGCCTGGCCTCTCTGAGAAGACAACCCTGGCTCTTCCTCGTCCTTCTCTTCCTCCACCTGGTTCCTAGTGTCTGTTTGTTTCCCCGCCAAGGCCTCCCTCTCTCCCCTGGAATCTGGGGACGCAAACAGGTCTGGAGCCAGACGGTCCCTGGAGTCTACTGGCACTGCAGTCATCTCAGTCTGGTCAGGGAGCCGCAGGCCATTCATGTCAGGGCTGTGGTGATGTCTGGAGGAAGGGGAGACCCAGCTACTGTTGTCCTCCTCCGGACTCTCCAAGCCCTTGGCCATCCTCTCTAAAGCAGCCCCCGTCCCCCCTCCCTCCCAGGACTCTGTCCTCTGCTGCAGAGTGTCCTGAGCCAGAAGGGAGGTGATGAGGAGCCCCTCCTGCTCCGCTCGGTCGTCCTGGCTGTCCAGAGACACTGCAGGGCCGGAACCGGCAAGTCTGCCTGAATTGCTGGCACATCTCCCCGTTTTCGAGCTCCTCCTTTGGGGTCCGATCTGGACCGAGTCCTGGTCCTGCTGCAGCTCCGTGGAGGATGCGGAGGAGGATGAGGCCTCGTCGATGGAGATCTTGGGGTAGGAGCAGGAGTCGGCCCCCCCGGGGTACAGGGCCTGGGCGGACTCAGGGCGCCCTCCACTGGGCCTGCAGGGGAAGTGCACGCGGCGTCTCCGTGCGGCGTTGCGTTGCCTGGTGCTGACCCTGCGGCGCTGCTCGTCCTCAGAGCTGGTGGAGGAGGTGGTGGAGGAGCTGGAGGAGGCCCCAGCGGGGGAGGAGGGGGGGCTGGAGAGGGTGGAGTTGTCTCGGGGGCTGGGGCGGGGCATGGGGTCCAGCCAGAACCCAGAGGAGTCAGAGTCCTCTCCCACCAGGTCCAATAAGAACGCAGACTGGTGACGTCGCTGACGACTCCTGGGCAGCAACGGCTCCGCCCCCGAGGCCTCGGGTGCAGCCAATGAGGATGAGGAGGAGCGGTCCGAGTCGCCCGTAGCAGCAGCGGGATGTACAGGCGAAGCAGCACCAACCCCAACCAGGACCCCGGCGCCGTCTCTTCCAGCCCGTGTGGAGCCTCGCCCCCTGGCCTGGAGCTGCAGGATGGCCCCCTCACTCAGGTCACTGTCTGAGTCCGAACTCCAGCCCTCGATCTCCCGACGCACCAGAGAGTCAAAGAAGGCCATCATACGAGGATCCTCCTGGATGGACTGAGATGACATGAGAAAGATGCAATCGTACTTCAATTCATCCCCCAGAATGTGTGTGTGTGTGTGTGTGTGTGTTACCTGTGAGACGTAGTCGTGCCTCAGGCCGCTGCCGCTGTTTAGCACCAGGCTGATGTACTCCTCGTGGCTGTACAGACTCCTGGACTTATTCTCCACACAACCATCCAGGTCGCCCAGACTCTCTGTCTGCTGGTAGGGGCTCCACGCCTGGGGGAGGGAGGAGAGACGGGGAGAGACAAGGCAGAGGTCAGGTTTAGAGAGCCTGTATCAGCTTTCACACTTCTGGTACAGAACTAGAGCTGCCGTAGGAGAGAGACTAGAGCTGCCGTAGGAGAGAGACTAGAGCTGCCGTAGGAGAGAGATTAGAGCTGCCGTAGGAGAGAGACTAGAGCTGCCGTAGGAGAGAGACTAGAGCTGCCGTAGGAGAGAGACTAGAGCTGCCGTAGGAGAGAGACTAGAGCTGCCGTAGGAGAGAGACTAGAGCTGCCGTAGGAGAGAGACTAGAGCTGCCGTAGGAGAGAGACTAGAGCTGCCGTAGGAGAGAGATTAGAGCTGCCGTAGGAGAGAGACTAGAGCTGCCGTAGGAGAGAGACTAGAGCTGCCGTAGGAGAGAGATTAGAGCTGCCGTAGGAGAGAGACTAGAGCTGCCGTAGGAGAGAGACTAGAGCTGCCGTAGGAGAGAGACTAGAGCTGCCGTAGGAGAGAGACTAGAGCTGCCGTAGGAGAGAGATTAGAGCTGCCGTAGGAGAGAGATTAGAGCTGCCGTAGGAGAGAGACTAGAGCTGCCGTAGGAGAGAGACTAGAGCTGCCGTAGGAGAGAGACTAGAGCTGCCGTAGGAGAGAGACTAGAGCTGCCGTAGGAGAGAGACTAGAGCTGCCGTAGGAGAGAGACTAGAGCTGCCGTAGGAGAGAGACTAGAGCTGCCGTAGGAGAGAGACTAGAGCTGCCGTAGGAGAGAGACTAGAGCTGCCGTAGGAGAGAGACTAGAGCTGCCGTAGGAGAGAGATTAGAGCTGCCGTAGGAGAGAGATTAGAGCTGCCGTAGGAGAGAGACTAGAGCTGCCGTAGGAGAGAGACTAGAGCTGCCGTAGGAGAGAGACTAGAGCTGCCGTAGGAGAGAGACTAGAGCTGCCGTAGGAGAGAGACTAGAGCTGCCGTAGGAGAGAGACTAGAGCTGCCGTAGGAGAGAGACTAGAGCTGCCGTAGGAGAGAAACTAGAGCTGCCGTAGGAGAGAAACTAGAGCTGCCGTAGGAGAGAAACTAGAGCTGCCGTAGGAGAGAGACTAGAGCTGCCGTAGGAGAGAAACTAGAGCTGCCGTAGGAGAGAAACTAGAGCTGCCGTAGGAGAGAAACTAGAGCTGCCGTAGGAGAGAAACTAGAGCTGCCGTAGGAGAGAAACTAGAGCTGCCGTAGGAGAGAGCGTTATGATGATGAACCAACACATCTTCCTTCGACAAGCTCGTCAAAAGGGGACAGATGGCGAAGGAGATGAGTCGTCTGTCTTCACCTCAGGCCCTGTGATTCATGAGGGACAGTGAGTTATAATGACTGAAGACCTGAGAGTCATACAGGATGGGAAACCACCCAGTGAGGAATGCCTGGGAGTTACTACCGTCACCCTTTCAGAGGGTTTAGGAGTAGAAGGGCTGAGATAAATGATTCTGATGGCACTGTGAGCACCCAGGTGGGTTTCTTCTTTTCCTGCAAAGAACAATTACCTTCAAGATTCTGTGCATTTTATAAAGTCCTCAAACAACCGAACTGATGAACTTTAAATCATGACGATGTCATCAATTGATGTTGATGATGTCATCAATTGATGTTGATGATGTCATCAATTGATGTTGATGATGTCATGTGGACATATCACTGATGATTTCATGAACCAATCATTGGTACCAAGTCATTTTACACATCAAGTCATACACCCACCCACGACCTGTGATTTGAATGATTATTAAAACTGTAAATAAATAAAAATTAATAAATAATAATATCTACGACGTAACTACTGACCTTGATGACCTTCTCGACCCCGGAGGAGCAGATCATATTGGTGCTCGGGTTGAACCGGACTTGGTTCACGATGGAACGATGACCCTTTAGGATCATGGACGCTCCGTTCACCACACGACCTGGGCCTCCTGGAAGGGCGAGACGGAAATAATAAGAGATTTGTAATCTGTAATCACGTTTCCATCCAAACATTTCATGCGGATGAATTACCTGACGCGTAAAGAAAAGCCACGACTGGGCTGACTGAAACGTCGAAATGCCGACAGACAAATATGTTTGGAGGGATCTTTTTGTTTCCGGCAAAACGTATTATGCGAGAAACGGCAGAAACGCCTTTATGCGTAAATATTGATATAATAACTGTCATATTGAAGTAAACTTGGAGTCATGTAATGATGTGTGTGTGTAGGGGGTTCTTCCACTACGACTCAGGAAACCATGCAGTTTATGAGGCTACAGATGAAATATGTGATGAACTTCACAGGGTGGTCAGCTTGATGCTGCTTTCCAATAAATATCGAGGATCTTATACTGGTGACATGATGATCGATGCTTGGCGGCCATTTGACAAATACAAATAATAATAAAATTTAAAAAAATCGCTATTATCCATAGTAATCTCATCATGTAGGTAGCCTACCCACACTGTCTCTGTGAGCTGTTGGCCAGAGGACACATGTCACTGTCTCTGTGAGCTGTTGGCCAGAGGACACATGTCACTGTGAGCTGTTGGCTAGAGGACACATGTCACTGTCTCTGTGAGCTGTTGGCCAGAGGACACATGACACTGTCTCTGTGAGCTGTTGGCCAGAGGACACATGACACTGTCTCTGTGAGCTGGTGGCCAGAGGACACATGTCACTGTCTCTGTGAGCTGGTGGCCAGAGGACACATGTCACTGTCTCTGTGAGCTGGTGGCCAGAGGACACATGTCACTGTCTCTGTGAGCTGGTGGCCAGAGGACACATGTCACTGTCTCTGTGAGCTGGTGGCCAGAGGACACATGTCACTGTCTCTGTGAGCTGTTGGCTAGAGGACACGTCACTGTCTCTGTGAGCTGTTGGCTAGAGGACACATGCCACTGTCTCTGTGAGCTGTTGGCTAGAGGACACATGCCACTGTCTCTGTGAGCTGTTGGCTAGAGGACACGTCACTGTCTCTGTGAGCTGTTGGCTAGAGGACACGTCACTGTCTCTGTGAGCTGTTGGCTAGTGGACACATGCCACTGTCTCTGTGAGCTGTTGGCCAGAGGACACATGTCACTGTCTCTGTGAGCTGTTGGCCAGAGGACACATGTCACTGTCTCTGTGAGCTGTTGGCCAGAGGACACATGTCACTGTCTCTGTGAGCTGTTGGCCAGAGGACACATGTCACTGTCTCTGTGAGCTGTTGGCCAGAGGACACATGTCACTGTCTCTGTGAGCTGTTGGCCAGAGGACACATGTCACTGTCTCTGTGAGCTGGTGGCCAGAGGACACATGTCACTGTCTCTGTGAGCTGTTGGCCAGAGGACACATGTCACTGTCTCTGTGAGCTGTTGGCCAGAGGACACATGTCTCTGTGAGCTGTTGGCCAGAGGACACATGTCACTGTCTCTGTGAGCTGTTGGCCAGAGGACACATGTCACTGTCTCTGTGAGCGGTTGGCCAGAGGACACATGTCACTGTCTCTGTGAGCTGGTGGCCAGAGGACACATGTCACTGTCTCTGTGAGCTGGTGGCCAGAGGACACATGTCACTGTCTCTGTGAGCTGGTGGCCAGAGGACACATGACACTGTCTCTGTGAGCTGTTGGCCAGAGGACACATGTCACTGTCTCTGTGAGCTGTTGGCCAGAGGACACATGCCACTGTCTCTGTGAGCTGTTGGCCAGAGGACACATGTCACTGTCTCTGTGAGCTGTTGGCCAGAGGACACATGTCACTGTCTCTGTGAGCTGTTGGCCAGAGGACACATGTCACTGTCTCTGTGAGCTGGTGGCCAGAGGACACATGTCACTGTCTCTGTGAGCTGGTGGCCAGAGGACACATGTCACTGTCTCTGTGAGCTGGTGGCCAGAGGACACATGTCACTGTCTCTGTGAGCTGGTGGCCAGAGGACACATGTCACTGTCTCTGTGAGCTGGTGGCCAGAGGACACATGTCACTGTCTCTGTGAGCTGGTGGCCAGAGGACACATGTCACTGTCTCTGTGAGCTGGTGGCCAGAGGACACATGTCACTGTCTCTGTGAGCTGGTGGCCAGAGGACACATGTCACTGTCTCTGTGAGCTGGTGGCCAGAGGACACATGTCACTGTCTCTGTGAGCTGGTGGCCAGAGGACACATGTCACTGTCTCTGTGAGCTGGTGGCCAGAGGACACATGTCACTGTCTCTGTGAGCTGTTGGCCAGAGGACACATGTCACTGTCTCTGTGAGCTGGTGGCCAGAGGACACATGTCACTGTCTCTGTGAGCTGGTGGCCAGAGGACACATGTCACTGTCTCTGTGAGCTGGTGGCCAGAGGACACATGTCACTGTCTCTGTGAGCTATAAAACGCAAAACCATCAGTAGAGTTTAACATGTCATGGAACCCATTTAACATGAGAATATAACAGCAAGTCATTTTTTATGTAGACTACGTTATCACGCACAGCCTTTTATCCACAAAAAAAAGTTTGTTTGCTGGAAACCTCTCTGGTGGGGAAATGTGCATATTATCTGTCATCTGTCACAAATTGGACAGAAACTTAGCTATTGACACACACACACACACACACAAGATTGAAAAACTGATACGGAAACACACACACACACTTACCAGCTTCCGGATCCTTTGGGATTCTCCACATATAAAGATTGAAGTCATCTGATCCAGACAAGACGTACTGGAGGAGGACAACAAAGAGATTAACATAGAGGCATCTACCTATCTATAGACAAGATGTACTGGAGGAGGACAACAAAGAGATTAACATAGAGGCATCTACCTATCTATAGACAAGATGTACTGGAGGAGGACAACAAAGAGATTAACATAGAGGCATCTACCTATCTATAGACAAGACGTACTGGAGGAGGACAACAAAGAGATTAACATAGAGGCATCTACCTATCTATAGACAAGATGTACTGGAGCAGGACAACAAAGAGATTAACATAGAGGCATCTACCTATCTATAGACAAGATGTACTGGAGGAGGACAACAAAGAGATTAACATAGAGGCATCTACCTATCTATAGACAAGATGTACTGGAGCAGGACAACAAAGAGATTAACATAGAGGCATCTACCTATCTATAGACAAGATGTACTGGAGCAGGACAACAAAGAGATTAACATAGAGGCATCTACCTATCTATAGACAAGATGTACTGGAGGAGGACAACAAAGAGATTAACATAGAGGCATCTCAAAATGCCCCCCTTATTCCTGATGTAGTGCACTACTTTAGTCCAAAGCCCTGCTGAAATAAGTAGTGGACTACATAGGGAATATGGGTCCACTAGGGACTCTTTGTAAGACAACGTCCTCTATAAAATACATCATGATGTTAAACTATTACATAAAGTTCTCTGTCCCTGTTGATACAAAAAAAAAAAAAGAAGCTTGTTGTCAACAATTAATCCTCAAAAACAAAAAGCTTGCGAAGATAGTCAGGTAACATCTAAACTTAAAAAACATCACAGCCAGTCCATTTTCAGATAAGAGACCATATTCATAAAGCGTCTCCGAGTAAGACTGCTGATCTAGGATCAGTTTAGTTCTGTATTTTAGATGATAATGAAATAGATTAGATAGACAAGATCTGATCCTAGATCAGCACTCTTTACGCTTTATGAATCCGGGCCTAAATCCTCGGGGGGGAAAAATGTGTCATTTTTACATTATTATTTATTTATTTAACCTCAAGGATCCAGTTGTAAAAACAGCACAACAGGCAGCACAGTTACAATACGGAGACAGAAGAATTTATGACAAATCTCTTCTCCGAGGGAAGATAGAATTTGAGCTGAGGTGTAAACTTCTACAAAACACACCGAGCAGAAAATATGTGTGGTGTCTGTTGCCAGGCAACGAGGAGCCGAGCCAATGAAGCCAGAAGAGAAGAACGATCCAGAGGCTGCATCACAAATGGCAACCTATTCCAGATATAGTGCACTACTTTGGACCAGGGTAGTGAGCTATGGTAGGGAACAGGGTGCTATTTGGGATGCAGGTATTGTCTCTCTCACTAGGGTCATTATATCTCTACTGACATCATATATCTACTGACATCACTAGGGTCATTCTCTACTGACATCACTAGGGTCATTATATCTCTACTGACATCATATATCTACTGACATCACTAGGGTCATTCTCTACTGACATCACTAGGGTCATTCTCTACTGACATCACTAGGGTCATTATATCTCTACTGACATCATATATCTACTGACATCACTAGGGTCATTCTCTACTGACATCACTAGGGTCATGATCTACTGACTAGTGACATCATATATCTACTGACATCCCTAATGTCATTCTCTACTGACTAGTGACACCACTAGGGTCATTCTCTACTGACTAGTGACATCACTAGGGTCATTCTCTACTGACTAGTGACATCACTAGGGTCATTCTCTACTGACTAGTGACATCACTAGGGTCATTAAGAGGTGACACCCACTAGGGTCATTAAGAGGTGACACCCACTAGGGTCATTAAGAGGTGACACCCACTAGGGTCATTAAGAGGTGACACCCACTAGGGTCATTAAGAGGTGACACCACTAGGGTCATTAAGAGGTGACACCCACTAGGGTCATTAAGAGGTGACACCACTAGGGTCATTAAGAGGCCTGCGGAGACACCACTAGGGTCATTAAGAGGCCTGCGGAGACACCACTAGGGTCATTAAGAGGCCTGCTGGGACACCACTAGGGTCATTAAGAGGCCTGCGGAGACACCACTAGGGTTATTAAGAGGTGACACCCACTAGGGTCATTAAGAGGTGACACCCACTAGGGTCATTAAGAGGTGACACCCACTAGGGTCATTAAGAGGTGACACCCACTAGGGTCATTAAGAGGTGACACCCACTAGGGTCATTAAGAGGCCTGCGGAGACACCACTAGGGTCATTAAGAGGCCTGCGGAGACACCACTAGGGTCATTAAGAGGCCTGCTGGGACACCACTAGGGTCATTAAGAGGCCTGCTGGGACACCACTAGGGTCATTAAGAGGCCTGCTGGGACACCACTAGGGTCATTAAGAGGTGACACCCACTAGGGTCATTAAGAGGCCTGCGGAGACACCTGGGAGGGGAGCCCCATTACACATGTCAAGTAGAATTGTAACCATTACCGGCACTAGCCTTTTGGAAGCTAGTGCTTTCTCTATTCTGTGCATATGGGCCCCTTAACTACTTGTTGTCAAGGTGACGATCTTGCTTAGAGACTAAGCAAGCTAAGCAAGATCGTCACCTTGACAACAAGCAGTCAGGGGGCCAGTGGCACAGAAGAGAGAAAGCACTAGTGAATGTAGCTGCAGTCATTCCACATCACCTCCTCTCACAGGCATAACTTCTCTCTCTCGCTTTGTTTAACTCTGGTCTCACACGCCACTGCTAGATTCCAGCCTGCCGCAGCACAGCTCTGTTATTTTAGTGTAGAATGGTCTTCTGTAGCTTAAGGTCTCCCCTGACAGCACCGCAGCATATTGTGAACAGAAACTAGACATGTTTTCAGAGTGATATCATGTCTCATACGAAGAGAGAGAGGGGGGGGGGGGCTAGTGCCAAATTACATCCTATTCCTTACATAGTGCACTACTTTTGAGCAGAGCCCTGGACACTATGTAAGGAATAGGGGTACAAACAAGGTCTGGGGAGGAGCTGAGGAAAGAGTCTTGGCTAGAGATGCAGGGCTTCTGTGTTCATCACTAGACGGAGACAGAAGGGGCTCAATAAGGCCTCAACTTTCACCATTACCCTCTGGGCTACTTCCCAACTGGTTCCCTATAAAGGGCTACGGACTAAAAAAATAAGGGCAATGGTCAAATGTAGTGCGCGGTATAGGGAACAGTGTACCATTTGAGACGGACTCCTGAGCCTACTGCAGAGTTGCTTCAGGAAAAACCCAACTTTATAAAGTCTCTATAGGGAAACCTCTCTTCAACAGACTCTCTCTCTCTTCCCAGAATAGGGAAAAAGAAAAAAAATGAGAAATTGGGACGTTGACTTTCTTGGTATGCCTTAAAAAACACAGAACGGTCTGTGGTTTAGATCGTACGAGTGTTATCTAACGACGCAAAGGTTGAAGGTCAAAGTCCCACAGGGATCACATCCTCGTACTGAACATGTACCCACTGTACTGTAAGTGTCTCTGCTAATTGGTATACACCGGTACCAGTCAACTGTTGACACTTACTCATTCCAGGGTTTTTCTTTATTTTTTAGTATTTTCTACATTGTAGAATAATAGTGAAGACATCAAAACTATGAAATAACACATATGGAATCATGTAGTAACCCCCCAAAAAAGTGTTAAATCAAAATATATTTGAGATTTGAGATTCTTCAAAGTAACCACCCTTTGCCTTGATGACCGCTTTGCACACTCTGCATTCTCTCAACCAACAAGGTAGGGGGGGTATACAGAAGAGAGCCCTATTTGGTAAAAGACCAAGTCCATATTATGGCAAGAACAGCTCAAATAAGCAAAGAGAAACGACAGTCCATTATTACTTTAAGAGGGTCAGTCAATACGGGAAATTTCAAGAACTTTGAAAGTTTCTTCAAGTGCAGTTGCAAAAACCATCAAGTGCTACGATGAAACTGGCTCTCATGAGAACCACCACAGGAAAGGAAGACCCAGAGTTACCTCTGCTGCAGAGGATACAATCATTAGAGTTACCAGCCTCAGAAATGGCAGCCCAAAGAATTGCTGCAAAGAAACCACTACTAAAGGACACCAATAAGAAGAAGAGACTTGCTTGGGTCAAGAAACACGATCAATGGACATTAGACCGGTGGACATCTGTCCTTTGGGCTGATGAGACCAAATTTGAGATTTTTGCTTCTAACCCCTGTGTCTTTGTGAGACGCAGAGTAGGTGAACTGATGATCTCCGCATGTTCCCACCGTGAAGCATGGAGGAGGTGGTGTGATGGTGCTTTGCTGGTGACACTGTCAGTGATTTATTTAGAATTCAAGGCACACTTAACCAGCATGGCTTCCACAGCATTCTGCAGCGATACGCCATCTCATCTGGTTTGCGCTTAGTGGAACTATCATTTGTTTTTCAACAGGACAATGACTCAAACACACCTCCAGGCTGCGTAAGGGCTGTTTGACCAAGAAGGAGAGTGATGGAGTGCTGCATCAGATGAGCACTGAGTGTAAAGCAACAGTGCTGTAAGAAAACAGAAAGCTTTGAGATGGTGACAAAGGCTACTTCCCAGAGGGCACCCTATTCCCTATATAGTGCACTACTTTAGACCATATTCCCTATATAGTGCACTCCTTTAGACCCTATATAGTGCACTACTTTAGACCATATTCCCTATATAGTGCACTCCTTTAGACCCTATATAGTGCACTCCTTTAGTCCCTATATAGTGCACTACTTTAGACCATATTCCCTATATAGTGCACTCCTTTAGACCCTATATAGTGCACTCCTTCAGACCCTATATAGTGCACTCCTTTAGACCCTATATAGTGCACTCCTTTAGACCCTATATAGTGCACTCCTTTAGACCCTATATAGTGCACTCCTTTAGACCCTATATAGTGCACTCCTTTAGACCCTATATAGTGCACTCCTTTAGACCCTATATAGTGCACTCCTTTAGACCCTATATAGTGCACTCCTTTAGACCCTATATAGTGCACTACTTTAGACCCTATATAGTGCACTACTTTAGACCCTATATAGTGCACTACTTTAGTCCCTATATAGTGCACTACTTTAGACCCTGTTCCCTATATAGTGCACTACTTTTGACCAGGGCCTATAGGGTTCTACAAGCTGTAGGGGTGCACTATGTAGGGAACAGCATGCCATTTGGGATGCCATCCACAGCCCCGAGGGCTCACCTGGTCCTTGTCTCCAGCGAAGCAGCAGCTCTTCATGGTACAGGAGTTGAAGTAGCCCTGGTTGTCAAACTGGAAGCTGGGTAGGCGAGAGTGTAGCTCGTAGAGGACCGGGGGTAGCCTGCGACGCAGTGCCAGGAGCTGGGTCCCTGCGCTGTTAAAACGCACCGACATAGCACTCTGGAGGGACGTGCTGCCGCCGTACCGTAGCAGAGAACTGGGAGAGACGGAGAGAGAAATGAGAGGTGGATTAGGAAGGAAGAGCAGGAGCCGTGTTCCTCTCTAGGTTTCTTCCTTCAAGGGAGTTTTTCCTGGCCACCGCGCTTCTGCTTTGCTTGACTGTTTGTTAAAGCACTGTGACAGCCGCTGATGTAAAAAGGGCTTTATAAAATATAAAAGTGATTGACATACAGTGTAGATAAAGAGGAGACAAATAAAGGGAGGGTACTTATGTCTAATTACATTTAGAGGCAGTTTCAATCTTATATTGTCAGAATAGAAGCAATGTAAGAAATTGGTGAATTAAATAATAAAACACTGCCCTCTGGTGGACAAATTGGGTAAAATAGATGCTGGGATTACAGCCTGACTGTGACGGTTAACAGAAGCTCTCACGTGCGAGGCTTGCGGATGTCCCACAGCCCAACGCCCTCCTTGGAGTTGGCTGTAGCCAGCAGTCGGGGCTCTGCCGGGTTGAACATCACACTGTGGAAGGCTGACGGGTAGTTGGCCAGACAGAAGGGCTCTGAAATACACAGGGAAGGACATGCATTTCACTCAGACGACATGGTTATTGATCAGGTGTAGGCCTATAGCAATATGTTTTATATACACAATAATACACAGAACAATACTTTACAAAAATATAAAAATGCAACATACATTTTTATTTTTTTATTTAACCTTTATTTAAACTAGGCAAGTCAACTAACATGTAAAGTGTTGGTCCCATGTTTCATGAGCTGAAATAAAATATCCCAGAAATGTTCCAGAAGCACAATAAGATTATTTCTCTCAAATGTTGAGCACAAATTTGTTTACATCCCTGTTAGTGAGCATTTCTCCTATGCTAAGAAAATCCATCCACCTGACAGGTGTGGCCTATCAAGAAGCTGATTAAACAGCATGATCATTACACAGGTGCACCTTGTGCTGGGGCCAATAAAAGGCCACTTTAAAAATGTGCAGTTTTGTCACAATGCCACAGTAATAAAGCCCTTTTGTGGGGAAAAACTCATTCTGATTGGCCACCCCAGTGGGTGGGCCACTCTCCCAAGTATTTGTACTTGGGTTTATTATGGATTCACATTAGTTCCTGTCAAGGCAGCAGCTACTCTTCCTGGGGTTTATTAAAGATCCCCATTAGTTCCTGCCAAGGCAGCAGCTACTCTTCCTGGGGTTTATTATGAATCCCCATTAGTTCCTGCCAAAGCATCAGCTACTCTTCCTGGGGTCCGGCAGAATTAAGACAGTTATACAATTTTAAAAACATTACAATACATACACTACAGATTTCACAACACAGTGTGCCCCCTCAGGCCCATACTCCACATCTACAACACAAAATCCATGTGTACGTGTGTGTCTCTTCACAGTCCCCTCTGTTCCATAAGGTGTATTTTTATCTGTTTTTTAAATCTAATTTTACTGCTTGCGTCAGTTACTTGATGTGGAATAGAGTTCCATGTAGTCATGGCTCTATGTAGTACTGTGCGCCTCCCATAGTCTGTTCTGGACTTGGGGACTGTGAAGAAACCTCTGGTAGCATGTCTTGTGGGGTATACATGGGTGTCTGAGCTGTGTGCTAGTATTTTAAAAACAGACAACTCGGTAGCTTCAGCTTGTCAACACCTCTGCCTAAATAATTAATTGTTTTCGTAAATCTCTCTTCCACTTTGAGCCATGAGAGATTGACATGTCACTAATGTTAGCTCTCCGTGTACTTTTAAGGGCCAGCAGTGCTGCCCTGTTCTGAGACAACTGACATTTTTCCTAAGTCCCTCTTTGTGGCACCTGTCCACACCACTGAGCAGTAGTCCAGGTGTGACAAAACTAGGGCCTGTAGGACCTGCCTTGTTGATAGTGTTGTTAAGAAGGTAGATACTAGGGCCTGTAGGACCTGCCTTGTTGATAGTGTTGTTAAGAAGGTAGAAACTAGGGCCTGTAGGACCTGCCTTGTTGATAGTGTTGTTAAGAAGCCAGAGCAGTGCTTCGTTATGGACAGACTTCTCCCCATCTTAGCTACTGTGGTATCAACATGTTTTGACCATGACAGTTTACAATCCAGGGATACTCCAAGCAGTTTAGTTGCACAATTTCCACATTATTCATTACGAGATGTAGTTGAGGTTAAGGGTTTAATGAATGATTTTTCCTATATAAAATGATTTTTAGTTTTGGAAATATTTAGGCGTAACTTATTCCTTGCCACCCATTCACGAAACTAACTGCAGCTCTTTGTTAAGTGTTGTAGTCATTTCCCCATTAGTTCCTGTCAAAGCAGCAGCTACTCTTCCTGGGGTCCGGCAGAATTAAGGCAGTTATACAATTTTAAAAATATTACAATACATACACTACAGATTTCACAACACAGTATGTGCCCTCAGGCCCATACTCCACTACCACATATCTACAACACAAAATCCATATGTACGTGTGTCTGTGAGTGTGTATATATAGTGTGTGTGTAAGCATGTGTCTGTGCCTGTTGAGGTTAAGGGTTTAATGAATTCAGTCACTTTCAGTCACTGTAGTAGCTGACATGTATAGTGTTGAGTGGGTGGGCCTATGCCCTCCCAGGCCCACCCATGGCTGAGCCCCTGCCCAGTCATGAAATCCATAGATTAGGTTCTAATGAATGTATTTAAAATTGACAGATTTCCTGTAACTCGGTAAAAATCGTTGCTCAGTGTATTATTACCTCCGTGTGGCGGCTGCCGTGTGTCCCAGATGAGGACCCGTCCGTCGTCAGAGGAGCTGGCGAACACGTTGTCGTTAACGGGACTGACTGACAGGCCGTACACTGCATCATCGTGAAGGAATACGTTCAGAGTCTCACCTCTGGGAGGGAAACAGAATACAGCTGCTTCATGTACAATAGCAAAGTCAATATCTGTGTCAATATTTCCCTGATAGGCCTACAGTGAATTCAGGAAAGAATTCAGAATTCAGACCCCAGGAATACGTTCAGAGTCTCACCTCTGGGAGGGAAACAGAATACAGCTGCTTCATGTACAATAGCAAAGTCAATATCTGTGTCAATATTTCCCTGATAGGCCTACAGTGAATTCAGGAAAGAATTCAGACCCCTTCAACTTCTCCACTTTGTTACGTTGCAGCCTTATTCTAAAATGGATTAAATTATTTTTTTTGCCTCAATCTACACACAATACCCCCAAAATGACAAATGTGAAAAAAGTGTTTATTTTATTATATACATTTGCAAACATGTCTAAAAACCTGTTTTTGTTTTGTCATTATGGGGTATTGTGATGTCATTATGGGGTATTGTGATGTCATTATGGGGTATTGTGTGTAGATTGATGAGGGGGAAAAAACTATTTAATCCATTTTATAATAAAGATGTCACGTTAAAAAAAAATGTGGACAAAGTCAAGGTGTCTAAATACACTTTACATGAGATATGTGTTATCTAAATGTGGTTTCAATGCCCATAAAATAAATAGTACTAACATAACACTTAGAAAGAAGCAATATTAGACCTGCGGTTTCAACTCTCTAGAGACAGCAGGTGTGGTAGAGATACTCTGAATGATCGGCTATGAAAAGCCAACAGGCATTTACTCCTGAGGTGCTGACCTGTTGCACCCTCGACAACCACTATGATTATTATTATTTGACCCTGCTGGTCATCTATGAACATTTGAACATCTTGGCCATGTTCTGTTATAATCTCCACCCGGCACAGCCAGAAGAGGACTGGCCACCCCTCATAGCCTGATTCCTCTCTAGGTTTCTTCCTAGGTTTTGGCCTTTCTAGGGAGTTTTTCCAAGCCACCGTGCTTCTACACCTGCATTGCTTGCTGTTTGGGGTTTTAGGCTGGGTTTCTGTACGGCACTTTGAGATATCAGCTGATGTAGGGGCTTTTATAAAAACATTTGATTGATTGAACATAACACTTAAAAAGAAGCCATGTATTGGTCATGCATTCTAAGTAGTAACACCTCTGGTGGAAGAGAATAAAACTTTATTTTTAATCCTGTTTAGTTCGTAACAAAGAGTCTCACCTCTGAAGGCAAGAATATACATCATTATTTAAAATATGGTTTCGAGACTAATGTACCACTTAGAATGAAGCCACGTATTACTACTGACCTGCCACTTAGAACGAAGCCACGTATTACTACTGACCTGCCACTTAGAACGAAGCCACGTATTACTACTGACCTGCCACTTAGAACGAAGCCACGTATTACTACTGACCTGCCACTTAGAACGAAGCCACGTATTACTACTGACCTGCCACTTAGAACGAAGCCACGTATTACTACTGACCTGCCACTTAGAACGAAGCCACGTATTACTACTGACCTGCCACTTAGAACGAAGCCACGTATTACTACTGACCTGCCACTTAGAACGAAGCCACGTATTACTACTAACCTGCCACTTAGAACGAAGCCACGTATTACTACTAACCTGCCACTTAGAACGAAGCCACGTATTACTACTAACCTGCCACTTAGAACGAAGCCACGTATTACTACTAACCTGCCACTTAGAACGAAGCCACGTATTACTACTAACCTGCCACTTAGAACGAAGCCACGTATTACTACTAACCTGCCACTTAGAACGAAGCCACGTATTACTACTAACCTGCCACTTAGAACGAAGCCACGTATTACTACTGACCTGCCACTTAGAACGAAGCCACGTATTACTACTGACCTGCCACTTAGAACGAAGCCACGTATTACTACTGACCTGCCACTTAGAACGAAGCCACGTATTACTACTGACCTGCCACTTAGAACGAAGCCACGTATTACTACTGACCTGCCACTTAGAACGAAGCCACGTATTACTACTGACCTGCCACTTAGAACGAAGCCACGTATTACTACTGACCTGCCACTTAGAACGAAGCCACGTATTACTACTAACCTGCCACTTAGAACGAAGCCACGTATTACTACTGACCTGCCACTTAGAACGAAGCCACGTATTACTACTGACCTGCCACTTAGAACGAAGCCACGTATTACTACTGACCTGCCACTTAGAACGAAGCCACGTATTACTACTAACCTGCCACTTAGAACGAAGCCACGTATTACTACTAACCTGCCACTTAGAACGAAGCCACGTATTACTACTAACCTGCCACTTAGAACGAAGCCACGTATTACTACTAACCTGCCACTTAGAACGAAGCCACGTATTACTACTAACCTGCCACTTAGAACGAAGCCACGTATTACTACTAACCTGCCACTTAGAACGAAGCCACGTATTACTACTAACCTGCCACTTAGAACGAAGCCACGTATTACTACTAACCTGCCACTTAGAACGAAGCCACGTATTACTACTAACCTGCCACTTAGAACGAAGCCACGTATTACTACTAACCTGCCACTTAGAACGAAGCCACGTATTACTACTAACCTGCCACTTAGAACGAAGCCACGTATTACTACTAACCTGCCACTTAGAACGAAGCCACGTATTACTACTAACCTGCCACTTAGAACGAAGCCACGTATTACTACTAACCTGCCACTTAGAACGAAGCCACGTATTACTACTGACCTGCCACTTAGAACGAAGCCACGTATTACTACTGACCTGCCACTTAGAACGAAGCCACGTATTACTACTGACCTGCCACTTAGAACGAAGCCACGTATTACTACTGACCTGCCACTTAGAACGAAGCCACGTATTACTACTAACCTGCCACTTAGAACGAAGCCACGTATTACTACTAACCTGCCACTTAGAACGAAGCCACGTATTACTACTAACCTGCCACTTAGAACGAAGCCACGTATTACTACTAACCTGCCACTTAGAACGAAGCCACGTATTACTACTAACCTGCCACTTAGAACGAAGCCACGTATTACTACTAACCTGCCACTTAGAACGAAGCCACGTATTACTACTAACCTGCCACTTAGAACGAAGCCACGTATTACTACTAACCTGCCACTTAGAACGAAGCCACGTATTACTACTAACCTGCCACTTAGAACGAAGCCACGTATTACTACTAACCTGCCACTTAGAACGAAGCCACGTATTACTACTAACCTGCCACTTAGAACGAAGCCACGTATTACTACTAACCTGCCACTTAGAACGAAGCCACGTATTACTACTAACCTGCCACTTAGAACGAAGCCACGTATTACTACTAACCTGCCACTTAGAACGAAGCCACGTATTACTACTAACCTGCCACTTAGAACGAAGCCACGTATTACTACTAACCTGCCACTTAGAACGAAGCCACGTATTACTACTAACCTGCCACTTAGAACGAAGCCACGTATTACTACTAACCTGCCACTTAGAACGAAGCCACGTATTACTACTAACCTGCCACTTAGAACGAAGCCACGTATTACTACTAACCTGCCACTTAGAACGAAGCCACGTATTACTACTAACCTGCCACTTAGAACGAAGCCACGTATTACTACTAACCTGCCACTTAGAACGAAGCCACGTATTACTACTAACCTGCCACTTAGAACGAAGCCACGTATTACTACTAACCTGCCACTTAGAACGAAGCCACGTATTACTACTAACCTGCCACTTAGAACGAAGCCACGTATTACTACTAACCTGCCACTTAGAACGAAGCCACGTATTACTACTAACCTGCCACTTAGAACGAAGCCACGTATTACTACTAACCTGCCACTTAGAACGAAGCCACGTATTACTACTAACCTGCCACTTAGAACGAAGCCACGTATTACTACTAACCTGCCACTTAGAACGAAGCCACGTATTACTACTAACCTGCCACTTAGAACGAAGCCACGTATTACTACTAACCTGCCACTTAGAACGAAGCCACGTATTACTACTGACCTGCCACTTAGAACGAAGCCACGTATTACTACTGACCTGCCACTTAGAATGAAGCCACGTATTAATACTGAAGCTTGTGATACTACACATAACAGCCAAAGTGCATTCATTTTGGTCTGGAGGATTGACAGAACATTTGTGTCTGTTGTTACGGCGATCAAGTTAATTAGCCAACTTTGTAGAAACATTCAACCGAGATTCCTAAGCTAAGTTCTTGTAAGTTTTGAACATTTGTTTTCCCGTGTTAAAACGAAGCAATCAGGAATGTGAAAATTGCCTGTTTGTTCGTTTTTTGAATAGGAATAAAATAAAAAATAAAAATTTTAAATGCTTATTTTTTGCATTAAAAAAAACTAAATATGACTTGATATTTTAATGTTCAAATGTGGGTGGGGTTAAAGGTGGAATAGCTGGTCAAGTGGCCAGCCAACACATCCGTCCTTTCAAAGTACGAGATCACCCTTCTAATGCCATTCTATGAATCTATTACCTAACAATAGCTGCCGTACCGTCCCACAGTGACAAGGTAAGATCTCAATTTCTGAATAAGTGTGTATTGGCTTATTAAAATAACTGCTGTTACTGTGAATGGTTAGCTGGCTGATATAGCCTATCTACCTAGCTAACCATTGGTAATCTTAATAAATTATGATGCTATGGAGCCAAATCAACAGTATCTATTGGTAAACTAAGAGATATTCCCTTAGCTATAGTTAGTCAGTGGTTGCATATCTAACTAGCTGGAATGAAGCAAGGGTGTGAATATTAGACGTAAATACATCCCTTCACTGGATTCCAGCTACCCAGACCGGCTACCCAGACCGGCTAGCCAGGCCTGTCTGATCAGCCTGATAGGGTGCTGTGGGTGTGTCCAGCGTACACCTGCGCAAATCTGTGTATAACAATGGAATGAAACATCCCAACCAATGCCTGTGTTTCGTACTGTAGGTCCATCACACACCCGAAGTGTCTCTGGGCAGCAGGAGCTAGCAGTTGTTTCTGGACAGACCATGGGTATTAAATGGTAGCTCAGTCAGTGTGGTGGTGGCAACATTTTTTAGTAGATGTCAAATATTAGCTTTCCTCTGTCCTTGGGAGAATCTCAATTGCATTTTCTTGATTTGTTACATCCACTCTCCTCGTCTCCTTCTCAAAACCCTCTCACCTACTTAACCAATGGGTTTTGAGAAGAAATCGAAGAGAGGACGTGAGGAATGAAGGACATGCTATTGAGATTGTCTCCGTGTTTCCTCACCTCCCTCTCAAAGCACATTGGGGGAGAGGGAAGGTTCCTCCCCCTTGGGCTCCAATACACTATCAAGGAGAGGAGTGGAGGAAACAAGGAAAGAGGAAGCAAGACTGATGTCTAGTTCACACACACTGTTTGAAGAGTTTGTCATTTTGGTCTATTATCACTATTATTGACAATGACTTTGTTGACAGAACTTATTCTGTTGATCTTGTTCATTCTTCTGGAAGGTTTATCTATAAATGACAGAAGTTGACTAAAGCACAAACAGCTGGTTACTAGGCATGTGACATTTTAAAATGGCATGTACACTACCAGTCAAAAGTTTGGACACACAAAAAAAAAAGTTGAACAAATCAAAATATATTTTAATTTTTAGATTCTTCAAAGTAGCCACCCTTTGCATTGATGACAGCTTTGCACACACTTGGCATTCTCTCAACCAGCTTTACCTGGATGCTTTTCCAACAGTCTTGAAGGAATTCACACATATGCTGAGTAATTGTTGGTTGCTTTTCCTTCACTCTGTGGTCCAACACATCCCAAACCATCTCAATTAGGTTGAGGTCAGGTGATTGGGGAGGCCAGATCATCTGATGCAGCACTCCATCACTCTCCTTCTTGGTCAAATAGCCCACACACAGCCTGGAGATTTGTTGGGTCATTGTCCTGTTGAAAAACAAATGAATCCCACTAATCGCAAACCAGATGGGATGGCATATCGCTACAGAATGCTGTGGACGCCATGCTAGTTAAATGTGCCTTGAATTCTAAATAAATTACTGACAGTGTCACCAGCAAAGCACCCCTACACCTCCTCCATGCTTCACGGTGGGAACCACACATGCGGAGATCATCCATTCACCTAATCTTAAAAAAAAAAAAAAAACTTTCACCCCTTTTTCATGGTATCCAATTGGTAGCTACAGTCTTGTCTCATCGCTGCAACTCCAGTACGGACTCGGAAGAGGCGAAGGACGAGAGCCGTACGTCCTCTGAAACACGACCCAACCAAGCCACACTGCTTCTTGACACAATGCCAACTTAACCCGGAAGCCAGCCGCACCAATGTGTCGGAGGAAACACTGTGCACCTGGCAACCGTGTCAGCGTGCACTGCGCCCGGCCTGCCACCGGAGGCGCTAGTGTGCGGTGGGACAAGGACATCCCTACCGGCCAAACCTTGCACTAACCCGGACGACGCTGGGCCAATTGTGCGCAAACCCATGGGTCTCGCGGCCGCCTGCGACAGAGCCTGGACTCAAACCCAGAATCTCTAGTGGCACAGCTAGCACTGCGATGCAGAGCCTGAGACCACTGCGCCACTCGGTAGAACCTCGTTCACCTACTCTGCGTCTCACAAAGTCACGGCGGTTGGAACCAAAATCTCTAATTTGGACTCCAGACCAAAGGACAGATTTCCACCGGTCTACTGTCCATTGCTCGTGTTTCTTAGCCTAAGCCTGATTCATGCAGTCTCCTCTGAACAGTTGATGTTGAGATGTGTCTGTTACTTGAACTCTGTGAAGCATTTATTTGGGCTGCAATTTCTGAGGCTGGTAACTCTAATGAACTTATCCTCTGCAGCAGAGGTAACTCTGGGTCTTCCTTTCCTGTGGCGATCCTCATGAGAGCCAGTTTCATCATAGCGCTTGATGGTTCTTGCGACTGCACTTGAAAAAACGTTCAAAATTCTTGACATTCTCCACATTAACTGACCATGTATTAAAGTAATGATGGACTGTCGTTTCTCTTTGCTTATTTGAGCTGTTCTTGCCATAATATGGACTTGGTCTTTTACCAAATAGGGCTATCTTCTGTATGTCACAACACAACTGATTGATTCAAATGCATTAAGGAAAGAAATTCCACAAATGAACTTTTAATAAGGCACACCTGTTAATTGAAATGCATTCCAGGTGACTCCCTCATGAAGCTGGTTGAGAGAATGCCAAGAGTGTGCAAAGCTGTCATCAAGGAAAAGGGTGGCTACTTTGAATAATCTCAAACATAAAATATATTTTTTTGTTCAACACTTTTTTGGTTACTAAATGATTCCATATGTGTTATTTCATAGTTTTGATGTCTTCACTATTATTCTACAATGTAGAAAATAGTCAAAATAAAGAAAAACCCTTGAATGAGTAGGTGTCCAAACTTTTGACTGGTAGTGTATATGTTTTGTTGTTGCTAGGCGTTATGGTCTCATTGTGCCCATCTAGACCATTATTCCTGTAACTACACATGTGAAGCTGCAAGAAAAATCATATTTAAAATATCAAACTATTAAAAAAAATATTTATTTATTTATAGAAAGACCCACATGCATTCTAAGTAGCAATCTGGATTGGGAACCAATGTCTACCTTAATGTCTTGCTGGTATATGGGGAGAGTAGTAATTTAAATAAAAACATACATTTGTGACTAATAACATAAAACATGCGTATGAGTATTTCAGACAGAGTAAACACTTTGCAAGAGCTCGAGGCAGATGCAAGGAGATGGGGTGGAACGAGAGGCAGATGCAAGGAGATGGGGTGGAACGAGAGGCAGATGCAAGGAGATGGGGGTGGAACGAGAGGCAGATGCAAGGAGATGGGGGTGGAACGACAGGCAGATGCAAGGAGATGGGGTGGAACGACAGGCAGATACAAGGATATGGGGTGGAACGAGAGGCAGATACAAGGAGATGGGGTGGAACGAGAGGCAGATGCAAGGAGATGGGGTGGAACGAGAGGCAGATGCAAGGAGATGGGGTGGAACGAGAGGCAGATCCAAGGAGATGGGGTGGAACGAGAGGCAGATACAAGGAGATGGGGTGGAACGAGAGGCAGATACAAGGAGATGGGGTGGAACGACAGGCAGATGCAAGGAGATGGGGTGGATCGACAGGCAGATACAAGGATATGGGGTGGAACGAGAGGCAGATACAAGGAGATGGGGTGGAACGAGAGGCAGATGCAAGGAGATGGGGTGGAACGACAGGCAGATGCAAGGAGATGGGGTGGAACGACAGGCAGATACAAGGATATGGGGTGGAACGAGAGGCAGATACAAGGAGATGGGGTGGAACGAGAGGCAGATGCAAGGAGATGGGGTGGAACGAGAGGCAGATGCAAGGAGATGGGGTGGAACGAGAGGCAGATGCAAGGAGATGGGGTGGAACGACAGGCAGATGCAAGGAGATGGGGTGGAACGACAGGCAGATACAAGGATATGGGGTGGAACGAGAGGCAGATACAAGGAGATGGGGTGGAACGAGAGGCAGATGCAAGGAGATGGGGTGGAACGAGAGGCAGATGCAAGGAGATGGGGTGGAACGAGAGGCAGATCCAAGGAGATGGGGTGGAACGAGAGGCAGATACAAGGAGATGGGGTGGAACGAGAGGCAGATACAAGGAGATGGGGTGGAACGAGAGGCAGATACAAGGAGATGGGGTGGAACGAGAGGCAGATACAAGGAGATGGGGTGGAACGAGAGGCAGAAGACAGTCCAGATTCCAGTTTAAGTACACACTGATGAAGACAACTAATATACTCACTGCTCTACATCATGAAGGATGACCTGTTCGTCGTTACCTTTAGAAAGACACACAATAGACCACAAATTAACACATGAAAATCAGGCTACGGGTCGTACTTTGAGTTCAACCCATAGAACGCTAAATCTAACTATTATAAACTGGGTGGTTCGAGCCCTGAACGCCGATTGGCTGACACCCGTGGTATATCTGACCGTATACCACGGGTATGACAAAACATGTATTTTTTACTGCTCTAATTACATTAGTAACCAGTTTATAATAGCAATAAGGCACCTCTGGGGGTTTGTGATACATGGTCAATATACCACGGCTAAGGGCTGTGTCCAGGCACTCCGCGATGAGTCGTGCCTAAGAACAGCCATTAGCCGTGGTATATTGGCCATATACCACACACCGTTGAGCCTGATTGCTTAATTAGAACACTTTAGTTGAAGGGTACCTAGATAAGGACTTCATAACCCATAGATAAGCACATAAGAACATATGACATGCTTAGGGCAACAACTGCATGTTTTTCATTGCAGTATAAGTGATACAATGGTGACAAAACAAATACACTCCCCGGCCAGTTTATTAGGTACACCACCCAGTTCATGAAAATGGATCGCTTCTACAGACAGTGAGTCACATGGCTGTGGTTTGCTATGTAAAGCCGGCAGACAGGCATCGAAGGCATTCAGTTACTGTTTCGATTGAGTGGGCAAAATGAGTGACCTGAGCTATAGCAGCAGACGGCCAACACCGGCGTGCTCCACTCCTATCAGTTAAAAACAATGAGAAGCGGCTCCAGTAGGCAAGTGATCACCAACACTGGACAATTGAGGAGTGGAAAAACATTGCCTGGAACAAGGCAGCAAGTTTAGTTTACTTGAGTGTCCCGTTCAGTCCACAGACCAGTAGAGTGGAGGTGTCAAACTCATTCCATGGAGGGACTAGTGTCTACAGGTTTTTCCCTTTCAATTAAGACCTAGACAACCAGGTGAGGGGAGTTCCTTACAGTGACCTTCACTCGTCAATCAAGTACAAGGGAAGAGTGAAAACCTGCAGACACACGACACTCCGTGAAATAGAGCATATTTGGGATGAGATGGAACGGGATGTTCAACAGCATAAAAATGTACCACGGTTCAATCTGCAGAACCTGTGTGATGCCATCGCGTCAACACGGACCAACATGCCCGTGGAATGTTTCCAACACCGTGTAGAATGCCCCGAAGAATTCAGGCTGTTCTGGATGAAAAGGAGGGGGGGGGGTGTCAGACCCTGTGTGATGCCATCGCGTCAACACGGACCAACATCCCCGTGGAACGTTTCCAACACTGTGTAGAATGCCCCGAAGAATTCAGGCTGTTCTGAATGAAAAGGAGGGGGGGGGGGGGGGTGTCAGACCCTGTACTAGTTGGGTGTACCTAATAAATTGATGTTGTTGACACGTACAAAGCGTTGACAAATTATTATGAATGTGTTATGTACTGTATGCTGCTACCCACCAGTCCTTATAAAGTAACCCTGGGTGGTTTCTGGTGCTACCCACCAGCCCTTATAAAGTAACCCTGGGTGGTTGCTGGTGCTACCCACCAGTCCTTATAAAGTAACCCTGGGTGGTTTCTGGTGCTACCCACCAGTCCTTATAAAGTAACCCTGGGTGGTTTCTGGTGCTACCCACCAGCCCTTATAAAGTAACGCTGGGTGGTTTCTGGTGCTACCCACCAGTCCTTATAAAGTAATGATGTGATTTCTGAAAAACAACATGTCTATTTATATAAAACAGCTGATGTCAGCTAACTCAAGCCCTCTACAAACTAATATGAAATGAACCACTATACCCCCATAGTGATAGATTGACCAGTAGCCACCACCCACAGCCTGTCAAACCATGCTCTAAAATCAGTCCTGTCTGACCTCCTACTCTGTGGGTGTTTATCAATATGCATAGTATTGTGCTCCGCACTCATGCTCTGAGTGCATTCTCTTGAGTACGTTCCTGTGAGGACGAGTGTGGGGAGAACGCATAAAACATGACGTTAGAGAATCACTCCTCCCTACTGTGTTACCTCACGCCGAGCAGAACTCCCCCTACTGTATTACCTCACGCTGAGCAGCACTCCCCCCTACTGTATTACCTTAGGTAAGAACTAAACAATCTGATCATTTTATTTTGTCTTACCCCCAGAGAACACCCTCTTGTTGGTGCTGTCGAAGGCCAGGCAGAAGATATTGGAGAGGTGTTCTCCCTTCAGTATGAGAGGCTTGGCCGAGCGAGCATGGAGGACTCTCTCCATATCCCACAGCAGCACTCTGCGGTCATCCCCTCCTGTAGATAGGGAAGACACAAAACCAGTAAAAAAAAAACATATGGTTTGGTCTGGGGTTATTACTCTTGCAAGGACCACCAGTAGAGAAACACACTTGACTCTGAACAGTTGACGTTGAGATGTGTCTGTTACTTGAACTCTGTGAAGCATTTATTTGGGCTGCAATCTGAGGTGCAGTTAAATTGCCGATTTCTGAAGCTGGTAACTGTAATGAACTTGTCCTCTGCAGCAGAGGTAACTCTGGGTCTTCCTTTCCTGTGGCGTTCCTCACGAGAGCCAGTTTCATCATAACGCTCGATGGTTTTTGCAACTGCACTTTAACATTCAAATTTCTTGAAATTTTTCAAATCGACTGACCTTCACGAAGGGTCTGAATACTTATGTAAATAAGGTATCTGTTTTTAATTTCTTATAAATAAATTCTCTAAAACGTCGTTGGAGGCGTCTTATTGTAGAGAAATTAACAAATTCTCTGGCAACAGCTCTGGTGGACATTCCTACAGTCAGCATGACAATTGCACACTCCCTCAACTTGAGACATCTGTGGCATTGTGTTGTGTGACAAATCTGCACATTTTAAAGTGGCCTTTCATTGTCCCCAGCACAAGGTGCACCTTTGTAATGATCATGCTGTTTAATCAGCTTCTTGATATGCCACACCTGTCCGGTGGATGGATTTTCTTGACAAATTAGAAATGCTCACTAACAGGGATGTAAACAAATTTGTGCACAAAATGTCTGTGATCTTTTATTTCAGCTCATGAAACATGGGACCAACACTTTACATGTTGCGTCTATATTTTGCTTCAGTATAAATAGACCTGTTTAATTTTGTCTGGCTTTCCGTTCCAAATAAAGAGGAATATTTTTTGCTTATATAACTTAAAAAACAAGTTAAGTGTAGGCAGGGCCATAGGTAAACTGGGACATGACTAAAGAATTAAAATCAGGGTGATTTGTCCACAAATAGGGTATCAAGGTCTTAGCTAATTCGGTGAACTTTCTATTTAAAATGTATTTCGGGATATGAATAGCGAGTATGTCCACATCACCGTCAGACCATTTTATTGGTAAACTACAAGGTAATGTAAAAGTTGGATTCTTTCGTGATCCAATAAGTAATATGGTACACATCATAATTTGGTTTTAATCCAGAGATCTTAGAAAAGTATCTAGATCCTCTAGGAGGCTGTGGAGGGATTCTAACTGTGGATTTAAAAGAACATGAATATCCACATCCAAATCACCTGTGAAGTCCGTGGAGAAAAAAAAAATATATATATTTATTAACTTTTAACACTTCAATCCACACACGTAATTACAGTACCTTTATACTTGTGCTAAAATAAGTGGTATTTTAGTCAATTTCATTTACAGCAATGATTTTAGTATTATGCAAGTCATTTGGGATTAACAAATGACAATATGATGAAGTATTGGGTTACTGAATCTCTAATAGAACTCAGTAGTTTTTATGACAAACTACGCAACACATTACCGAAACCCGCTTACATGCTGACCACACCGCTCGCGTCGCGTGCGCAGCATTGCAAAATACATTTTAACATATAGATTTTATTCAATTATTTCACCCACACTGCTCGCCGCGCCAATGAGCGTCTGGGTTGCCAAGCGCTAAAATAGAAGTCAGTTCTATTTCTGACCCTGAACACTGTGTGCAAGTCCTGCCTCTCCCATCTCCTCGTTGGTTTATAGAAGCAGATACCCATGTGCCATCTCCTCATTGGTTATACCCACATGGGTGATCGACCTCAGTTCATCTTTCAGTCGGTCGTCGTGGTAACTATGAAAGTTAGATGCCAATCACCATATAAAGTCCAAAGAAGAAAAAGCCTGGAAGGAGGAGAGAACTGGAAACGATTCGGTTGACCGTTTTGTGTGTGGATTAATTGTAGAAGTATGTAACAACGTTTATATCCCAGGACACATTAGCTAGCAACTGTAAGCTAGCTAGCTTGCCATAAATGTTTAATGCTTTTCAACCTGTCCCCAAATTAATATAATTGGTTCAGTTTGTTTTGATATTTCAACCTGCGTGTCATGATCACGTTTGGTGTGGGTTGACAAAATCAACTTGCGCGCGGCTAGTTTGGTTACGGTGTTAGCATGCTTTTTATTTATCCAAATACGTGTACATAAAAATAACATGTATACACAATTAATTATTGCAGTATTGAGAAATGACAAAATAAAGTGTCAATAATTGTAAATAAATTAGTTTTCAGTGCTGTGTTAGGCTTTATCATGAGTTGAGTGATTTCGAAAACTGTTGGGTAATGAGAATTTTTACAATGATAGTTGTGGAAATTTGGTAAAACGTCTAAAATCTGATCCATAAACAGCTTCTATCTCAAGGCCATCAAACTGTTAAACAGCCGTCACTAACATTGAGTGGCTGCTGCCAACATACTGACTAAAATCTCTAGCCACTTTAATAATGAAAAATGTATGTAATAAATGTATCACTAGCCACTGTAAAACAATGCCACTTTATATAATGTTTATATACCCTACATTACTCATCTCATATGTATATAGTGTACTCTATACCATCTTGCCTATAGCGTTCGGCCATCGCTCATTCATATATTTTTATGTACATATTCTTATTCAATCCTTTACACTTGTGTGTATAAGGTAGTTGTTGTGAAATTGTTAGGTTAGATTACTCGTTGGATATTACTGCATGGTCGGAACTAGAAGCACAAGCATTTCGCTACACTCGCATTAACATCTGCTAACCATGTGTATGTGACCAATAAAATTTGAAATATATAAATACAGATCCTAATCTTAGCAAGAGAAATCACGGTGGAAAACTTGTCTTTTTTTTTAGTCAAGTGTCAGTTTCGTGAGAATCAACCCACAATCAAAGGAAGGAGCAGGAAGGTAGTGTAGCTAGCTAGCTGCTACAGTCATGTCACAGATACAAATATTTGGTCATGTTGTGGTAACGTTAGCTTGTCAGCTGGATAACATGCTAACCTAGCTAACTTTAGGTTTTATTTGCTAGTGTTAGCCAACATGATTGTCAGTTTTACGCATGCAGGCTTGGCCTGTACATGCCAGTCTTTTTCCTGGTCATAATTGAATATTTGCATGTTGACAATAGATGAATAGGGAGCAAAATGTGCATATTCGCCATCTCAACCAACTAAGCTTGATATCTGACGTGCTAGCTAGTTGTAATCTGTCAACACACTAGTTTCTCGGCTAACAACTTCCATAACTAGTGATGGTCAATTCACCAACTTACCGGACACCAGGTATTCCCCTCCATTGTTGGAAAACTCTATGGCGTTTACACACCCGAAATGTCCCAGCATATCCTTCTTGTAAAGGCTTGTGCATCCTGCCAAACGGAGTCTCTGGAATTCTTCCTTCATCAGCGGGTTCCCGAAAAGTCTTCTCTGAGACAGAAAGCCCACAGAGGACCGCATACCGCAACCCTTCACCTCCTTCATTTTTCCTGTAGCCGCTACCTAGCTTGGTTAGCTAAACACAGCAGAAAGATAGCTTGCGATTCCTCACCAACTTGTTGCACTTTATCTTTAGCCGATATTGTGCGCTTCATTACCCCAAATTGTACATGTTTCCAAGTTCATATATGCAATCGGTCTGTCTCTAACCTACGTTATGGAGAAGGGAGATATCCCGAGCGTAATGCTGTTGATGTCGTTAGCAGCAGTGCCTTCTCCGTGTAGTCCTAGTCGCTTCCTGTTCCGCTCCCCTTCAGTCGTCACTAGTTACCACAGTCGTAAACCCCGCCTACACAATTTATAATAAGTAATATGGTACACAACTTTAATCCAATGAGGTTAGAAAATGTATCTAGATCTTAAAATGTGACGTTAAACATTTTTCGAAGAATAGGATCTTAATCTTTCATATCGGGGAGAAATAAAAATTAAAAGGTTAAATTGATACACACATTTATCTGGTTCCCACACGGCCTCATCTTGATGTTACAGAGGGCATGCTCCCAAACACCTGTGTGTAGTAACGGAAGGCCGCCAGAAACGTGTTGTCACTGAAAAATACTGTCGGCTGCAACTGTGATAAAGCTGGTTAAAACACTAAGTGTATATTTTGTATTTGTGAAATTATTTTGATGTGATATGAAAGTAAAGGACTTTGTTTCTATAACAGTATCGCAATTGAGACTCGATTAATGTTTCGATAAAGTATTTGGCTGCCAGAGCCAGACTACATCTTAAAATAACATACGGTAATTGGACCTGTATCTACTTCCTGTCCAGTATGAAGGAAGTTAGAGGTAGTTTCGTGAGCCAATGCTAACTTGCGTTAGCACTATGACGAAGTCTCAAATACCCATAGACTTTCAGTCATTGCGCTAACACAAGTTAGCAACTTCCTTCAAACCGCACGCAAAGACATACAAATGGTATCCATGAGTTAATCTGACTGGGGAAGTAAAGGACGTCATTGCCAAAATCCCGAAGTAAGAGTACATAATTGGGCTAGCCTAACCTTAAATGAAGACACAAGCCATTTGTTTTAATTAACTTTTACGATAATCAATATATCGCATTAGTGGCTACTCACACTGCTCTCAGGGCAGGTCTGTCGATTTTGACTAACAGAAGTACATTTTCGTTGCAGGTTAGAAATAGGAACATTTTATGGTTAGTTAAAATGCCAAATTTGTCCCTGACGACTCGAACAGATCTACAATAACTACAACCAGGCTTGCCCTGAGAACAGTCTTGGATTCTGCCCGCTTCAAGATCCTAGATCCGCCTCTCAGAACGTCATCACACGCCAGCTGACCCATTCAAGACAATTAGCCAACTTTGACACATTTGCCTCCCAAATAATACGCCGATATAATTCGTCACTTGAACCATACACTGCACTTTTTAATGATATCACATTTGGCAAAGTTGGCTTACCATAAAAATAAATTAAACATTACTGTCAATTGAATTTGCAGCAAAAAAAACCATTAAAGATTCATTTCACATTTAAATAAGTAAATCAAAAGCACACATTTTAGTCTAGTTTTTTATTCCCGACATTGGGATTAGTGGTAGTCTTAAAAAAAAATACTATATTTTAATAGGGGAACCTTCCATTCATATTTAAGACCATATTTATAACACAACTTAAAATACTTCTACTTTTTGCCAAAGAAAGAAACACAAATGTTGCCAGTTCAACAGGAAGCATTTGAGGCTTCACAAAGCAAACCATTTACCCCGCTGTGAGGAGAGCATGGCGTGCGTCCCAACATCTCCTTTCTCCAGAAATGTTCACTTCCATTCATAGATTGGAAAGGAAATTACTGGCATATGTAAACTCCCTCTAACGACCCATGCCTCCACCAATCCAACGTGTTTTAGATTTGTGGAGAGTAGTGAATGAGTGCGCGCTTCAGGATGAAGGAGAGATAATTGGGACGTAGCCATTGTATACCATAGGAGTTATAGATTATTTGGAATAATACATTTCTCCCCTTGGTATACTGTGTAGGGGTGGGTGGGCGGCGGGGTAGCCAGAGAACCTCAACTTGGCAAGAATGGATACCTGGCATCAACCTACTAAAAAAAAAATTCGTTCAGCTTGAAGGAGAGATAGAACCTAGCCAGAGAACCTCAACTTGGCAAGAATGGATACCTGGCATCAACATACTAAAAAGTTTTTTAGTTCAGTTTATTACGGCCACACTTTCAAGCCTGGGTAACTATTTCATCGCTGTATCAAAACGGGGGTACTTCTGTACGTCAAGAATAAATAATCTTGGTAATGGTTACATTTTAGGCACACAATGAAATAGCTACTACAACAGTAGGCTATAATGTATTTCATAGTGTTTTGACAAAATATCACCCAAGGATTGTAATAACTAGTAAAAAAAAAATTTACATAAGGATTGGTTGATGATACTTCAATAAATAAGGAGTCATTTGGTTGCTACAGTTTTAAAGCTTCTCTAACTTCTGTAATATTAGGCTGCCTGGCTGTTTTTAGAAGTGTTTTTAAATGAGTATTGAAATAGCACCGGTGTTTTACAGAGTGGAATCTGAGAGATCAAGCAAAAATTAAGGACGATCTGATCTTACACAACAATGCAGTGCGGTTTTATTGTATGGCTTTAATGCACACATTTAAATTAGCCATACTATTTTTTTTATTTATGTCTGTTCAGCTCAGAAATATGACAGATTACAATGCCTGTCTATGTGCCTTTTGTGAGCTACAGCTAGTTGGCATCAGTGGTGTATTCATTAGTGGTACACCGTTGCGAACAAGTTTACGTTGTCCCACCCCATCTTCTTTCATGAAGTAGTAGCAGTAGTAGTAGATTATCATAAGGCGCAGGTAAATAGCAAACTAAACAGAGTCAAATACAGTGCCTTCGGAAAGTATTCAGACCCCTTGACTTTTTCCACATTTTGTTACGTTATAGCCTTATTCTAAAATGGATTAAATAAATACAAATCCTCAGCAATGTACACACATAATGACAAAGCGAAAAAAAAATAGAAAAAAAATTTATAAACGTTTGCTATTAAAAAACAGATATCTTATGTAAATAAGTATTCAGACCCTTTGCTATAATACTCAAAATTGAGCTCAGGTGCATCCTGTTTCCATTGATCATCCTTGAGATGATGGAAAAGGCACACACCTGTCTATATAAGGTCCCACAGTTGACAGTGGATGTCAGAGCAAAAACCAAGCCATGAGGTCGAAGGAATAAGGCTGTAACGTAACAAAATGTGGAAAAAGTCAAGAGGTCTGAATACTTTATGAATGTACTGCATTTAGAGAAGCTGGGCTTTTACAATTTGGAATATTGTTCTAATCCTACACATTCAGTTGAATAGCATTATTTAAATATTCCGTATGTAAAGTTAATGGGGAGGAGCAAACATGGCTGCTATAGAACGTTGACGTGTCATGTAAAAATGCGTCAATGCAGATAACGTCAATGTCCCAACTCTCTAAACACACACGGCTCTGGGAGTAGGAAAATGAGTGAGCTGCAGTCTGTCTAGTATTCTGCCTAGAAGATGTGTGGTTGCTGTGAGATAAAGAGAGGACGGGACCGATGAGGGAGAGGTGATAAAGGAGGACGGGGATATGTTATCAGATATTCTCTGCTGGTGGCACACCCATTGCTCCCTTTCAAAAGAAGGGAAGGTGAAAAAGAAAGTGTTAGAGAGAGAGATGCACCAACCATTAGTTAGTGCAGGGTCAGTTCCATCTCAATTATGAGTTGTGTTTACATATAATTGATTGGATGTACAGGACATATACAGTATTATGTAGCCTGGGTATCAGTCTGTTTGTGCCATCATTCCACTCCTTGTCATTCACCAAACATATGACACAGAGATTTAAAAAAAGAGTGGAATAATAGCACAGAACAGGTCTGGATTTCAGGCTACAGTAAGTCTATTGTGCATGTTAGTCTTCTTCCGATGAGTGCAGAGGGTCTCAGTGGCCTGCTACAACAACAGGAGCCACTGTCCTTAGGGGAGTATTCATTAGTGCACAGTGTAGCAAACCGCAGTGCAACGGGGAAAACGTTTAGCAACGAAATAGTTGTCTTTTTTTGGACAAATTCAGGTAGGTTCCTTTCCCGTTTTTCCATTATGTTTGGTTATGTTTGGTTCCTAATGAATACACCCCAGGACTCTGGGTGCGCTAGAATGGTTTCAGTCCAGGATCCAGACCACTTCCTCCAAGGATGACAAGATAAGTCATCTTTTATGTGTTGTCCATCTTCCATCGTTTCAGGGCCTTTTGGTTACAAAGTGATCTTGACTAGGACTTATCTTGTTAAATTGTGCCTGGCAAATTGTTTGATACAATCTATCTTTGCCACATTAATAAAAAGCAAAGAGGAGGGGAGGGAGGGTGCCGAAATGTTATGCATCGCTAGTTATGAGTTTTTCAAACTATTTATTTAATTAGGTTTCCGCTCGTCTTTTACTTCCTCAAAAGTCTCTAGAAAATCAGCAGGATTTTTAAAAAAAAAGCTTGGTGAGAACCAAATCTCCTTATGACAGCGTTGCCTTGGGAACTTTTATAATAAACACAACAACAAACACAGAAATATAAACAATAGGTAAAATCTGGGGCTTAAATTAAGACAGTGGGGTGGGCAGATGTGTGTAGCCTGGTCCCAGATCTGTTTGTGCTGCCTTGCCAACGTTTGGCTTGACAATGACCATAGGAGTTAGACAGATCTGGGACCAGTCTAAGATGTGCGGGAGGGGGGGGGGGGGGGGGTTGGCCATTATAAAAGCTATTGGCACATGAGTAAGGGGGCGTTGTCCTCTGTTACAGATGAGTCTCTATGGTAACGGTGCCGCTACTATGGTAACCCGTCGCTTGTTAGTAAGGCCCTTTACTGTGTCCAAAGATCCCGATGGGGAAATGTTTGACGTGTGACGACCACTGTGCCGCCAACTGGAAAAACTTGACGTCATTCCACTCCACGCCGTCAATCAGCACTGGAAGAAAATAATAGACCAAAAAAAATATGATCTAGAAATAATCCCGAATCACAGAATGTAATACCTTACAATTACAAGTTGTTATACTAAGCTTTGTTCAAGGTTATCTATGTAATACCTGGATCAGATAAGACTTGTTAGCATCTGTTAAAGACAAGGTGGTCTAAAACAAGACAGATGTAAACACACACCAGTTAATATAACAAGAGATTTGGTTGTTTTTGAGTCCAGAGATAAGGTGTCTTACCCCTCAGCATGGTCTGCTGGTGCTTGGCAGTGCAGATCAGTCGACTGATGCCATCGATCACCTGGCTCTTAGACTCCACATCCTTGTCTTTAGTCTTCTTTGGCAGGAATATTACTGAGAAGGAGAGGGAACAGAAGAGTTCGGATTCCTAACTTTAAGATGTGAATGCTAATCATCACAATCAACGATGACGACGGATACGTTTTTAGCAAAAGTTAGGATTCGGCCTAAACTCAAGTTTTAGGATTTAGGCTTTCCATTTCTAGATAATTGTGATTTAATTTCTGTCTTTCCAATAGCTTCACTATCAAGATAAGAATATATATATACAGGAGTGAGTCCATTCATTAAAGAGAGTGTTACAGAGAGACCCTACACTAGTGTGTCTGAGTGCAGCGGACCTTCATAAGGAGTACTACAAGTCAACCCCACGACTCATTCACAAAGATACAATATAACCATTGTATGTGCCCTCACCCTTCTTGTTCTTCTCCTTCGTGACCACAGTCATGGACATGGCGGGCTGTGGCTGGGCCCCGGCCTGGGGGAGCCTGCTGACCTGCAGCGAGCGGAACGTACACTTCAGAGTGTTCTTAGAGGAAGACGAGTCCCTTTTCTCCACGTCTCTCTTCCTGTCAGCCGGGGACGGAGCCACCCAGTAGTCCACCTGTAGTCCCATCAGCTCCCCCTGAGGAGAACTACAATACCCAGCAGAGGAAGAGAGACATGAAGAGAATAGTACGAGATGAAGAGGTAGAAAATCAAATGTTAGCTAAATGAACAATATGGAAGCCATAATCAGTCTATTGAACCCCCAGACATTTATCTTCTCTACTCCTCTAGAAGGAGTCCGTGTGTTACCTGTACACCTGAAACAGGTGTGTTACCTGTACACCTGAACCAGGTGTTGTGTCCCTGTGTTAGCTGTACCTGTACACCTGAACCAGGTGTTGTGTCCGTGTGTTAGCTGTACCTGTACACCTGAACCAAGTGTTGTGTCCGTTTGTTAGCTGTACCTGTATGAGCTGAAGCTTGTGTTGACAGAGGGGGAGGAGGGAGGGGTGGGCGTGGCTTCCTTCAGGGCGGGGGACACCTGAGGAGGGTTGGAGGAGAGGAGGGCTGTCGCCATGGGAGCTGCATCGTCCGAGTCACCTGATAAATACACAGGGATTATCATCATCGGGACAGAGGGTACAATTACAACAAGTGATAGACTGACAGGTTAAGATTAGGGGTCAGATGATTGGACACAGAGTAAACCTAGATTAAATATACAGGATTAGGTTTAATTGGTGCTCAGGAAATCAGCACCTATAAGTACTGTATAACTACAGTATCACATCCAACAAGTTCTCAGTGTTGACATGAAAGTAGTACGTACAACGACGTGTTGTTGACACATTGGTTACTTTATTGTATATTGGCGTGAAAACCCCACACCTCATGACTAACCTGAAGTTGCTGATGACTGTTCCACCAGTCCAACTTTCACCATCTGGGGAGGGAGGGCAGAGGTCAGAGTGAAAAAGTATGGACTCAAGGACACGACGATCAGGTTCAAGGAAAAGAACATATCCTTCTTTAGATTAGGTGGAAAAAGGGGAAAAACCACTTACCCCGATAAAGGGGATAAACTTCTGACAAGAGTCCTCGTCTGGGCTGTAATACCAGGAGACAGACAGACAGGAGACATGGGGGGGGAAACAGGCACAGAGTGATGTAGTACCAGGGGACAGACAGGAGACATGGGGGGGGGGGGACAGGCACAGAGTGAGCATGTGCAGAAGTTCCAACCTATCAGGATGGAAGAGGGGATTGTCTAGTGTCTTATCTACTGAGACCAGAGGCTTCAACAACCCCATGATGGGTAGTAAGGCTATTGGCCAATCCTCAAAAAGGGCTTTAGTTGTTGAGACGACCCCTACCTGAGATAGAACAAAACACAACCTTGTTTTTTTCACATCTCTTATGTCTCCCATTTTATGAAACGAATGGTTGTGTAAAAATATTTTACTGCAAAGGTGGTTCAACTGATCGCTATTGTGACACACCCCCTAAACTCAAACAGTATATAATAATGCCTGGATGGGCCCCAGAACTACAACCAATACTGTTAGCTGTGTAACCTGGTCAGGCCCCAGAACTACAACCACTACTGTTAGCTGTGTAATAGTTATAACACTTATCAGGAATGCTATTAATTATTATAACACTTATCAGTAATGTTATTAATTATTATAACACTTATCAGGAATGCTATTAATTATTATAACACGTATCAGGAATGCTATTAATTATTATAACACGTATCAGGAATGTTATTAATTATTATAACACTTATCAGGAATGTTATTAATTATTATAACACTTATCAGGAATGCTATTAATTATTATAACACTTATCAGGAATGCTATTAATTATTATAACACTTATCAGGAATGTTATTAATTATTATAACACTTATCAGGAATGCTATTAATTATTATAACACTTATCAGGAATGTTATTAATTATTATAACACTTATCAGGAATGTTATTAATAATTATAACACTTATCAGGAATGTTATTAATAATTATAACACTTATCAGGAATGCTATTAATTATCAATGACACTTATCAGGAATGTTATTAATTATTATAACACTTATCAGGAATGTTATTAATTATTATAACACTTATCAGGAATGTTATTAGCAGTTAATTAAGCAGTTTTCCTACTGCAAAAAATTTGTGCAAACAAAGTGCCAAAAAAATACCTTGTGATAATCTGGGCGGCGTGATTTTAATCTGAAGCTTTTCTTCAACAAAGGCAGATATTTAACTACAGTTTAGTAAACTGAGCAACACACAAATAGCCGCCTCTTTATAATCCACATTGTTGAGGAAATGTTTCTGATTAAATCATGCTGCCAGATTATAACCGGTTGTTGCACTATGAAAATGGCACCATGGTGTGTGTGTGTGTGTGTGTGTGTGTGTGTGTGTGTGTGTGTGTGTGTGTGTGTGTGTGTGTGTGTGTGTGTGTGTGTGTGTGTGTGTGTGTGTGTGTGAGATGTTGCCCTATCTTACCTCTTCTGTTTGTATGTGAGCATGGCCTCAGCGATGGGGAGCTGGTGAACTCCGTTGGCCCCGACAATATACTGGGTTACCCTGGAAACCACATCTGGACTCTCCTGCACTGTACACCAACATGACAGGAGTGACTGATTGGATTGTTTTAATGTCTTCAAGAGTAAATTCTTTCCACAGCTCACAGACTCGCGTGCACACACACACACACACACACACACACACACACACACACACACACACACACACACTATTCTGTTTCCACCATAGTATAGATACATCTTAGATGTGTGTTAGGGTTGCGAAATTCCCGGTTGGAAAGGGGAACTAGCAGGAAATCCAGGAATCCGCCAACCAGGATTTCTGTAAAACCGAGGGTATTTTAATAAAGTTAAGAGAATTTTGCAAACCCTCGTGTGTGTTTAACCCTGTCGTACCTATGACTGGAGCTTCTGGCTTGTGAAAGAGGTCCCTCCACGCTGTATCCTGGAATAAACTGTTGTATCGATAGTCGATGGTACCCAGGTACTTGGAGACCGGGTGAGATCCTGTACACAATCAAAAGGAGGAGAGATGTCAAATCACTGATACGACTAGTAAGAACTCTCGTACGAACTCTCTTAAAACGCATAATTCATTAAAAATATCATACTATCTTTAGAGAAAAAAACTAAACTAAGGTTGCAAAATCCCAGACAACATTCACAAGTGTAGAGAAACTTTTAGAGAATTTTGTAACCCTAAAATGAACAAACATTAGGTTATATTCAAACTACAAGGTGTGGTGTGAATGACTGCCCCCCCCCCCCATATCTCTCACCTAGTGGTATGATCAGGAACCTCATGTAGCCCAGCCAATCAGGGGTCTTGTAAGAGAGGTGGTCTACAAACAGTCTGAGGACTGCACCGAGGTAGTGTTGGGCCCCAGCCACAGCTATCTTTATGGGGATGGGCGTCTGGCTGTTACAGTTACAGCTACATAGGAAACATCATGTTACAGCAAGGAGACAAACATATTAACAACCTGTAACAGAGGACTTATAGCTACAATACTAAATAAATAACATGTACGAGAGAGGATTGGCTCAGAAACTACGACTACAAGAGTGTGACGCTGCGAGCAATGCCCAGGTTGTGTTCCAAGTCTTTCAGGGATTCACAGACGCACACTGATAATGTATGAACAGTGAGTTGTTTTGGATAAAATCTTCTGCTAAGTAGTGTATATTATTATTACAATGAGAATGTGAAAGAGGAGGCTTACAATCTCTGAATGCGTGAGACGATGGTGTTGAAGGCGGCCTGGATGTCTGCTGTAGTACAGGTACACACCACCGGGAGGTGGTGGCTCTGGAGAACACCTGACAGATACTGAAACAACGGACGGAAGAGAATAGAAACTGTCTGAGAAAAGAGAAAATAAAAACGAGAGATAGAGACGGCCGAAGAGAAATGTAATGTGAGAATAAGTGGTTGTTAAAGAGAAAGTAAAAGTTTTAAGTTATTCGTCATTATAATCTATTGTTCCCTTTCGGTCGTCATGGAGACAAAGAGTGATCGCCCAACGTTTTCACTTTCTCTATGTCATTTCCTGTCTCTTACCTGGCCCTGCCAATCAGATGTGTTGATGAGGATGATGCTGTCAGGTAGCTGGTGATCAGACACCAGGATGTGGTTGAGCTGGTCATACACGGTCTTCCTGGGGATCTGGGGACGGGGAATATACTTATGGAAGACATCGAAAAGAAGGCCATTTGGAATAGTAAATTCATCTCACATCCAAGACACAATCACTAGAAACATTTATATATTAAAGTTACAGACTCGGTATTCTGACTTGATTGGCCAGCGATCGTACTAATACAACCCCACCGGTGCTTCACCAGAGAGACAATGTGATTTTATTTACAGTCTGCTCCTCCTCCTACCTGTAGATGGCAGTGTGTGTCGAGGGAGCGTTCGTTATCCAGGCTGTTGGCTCTCTCGTTCTGTGGTCTGTTGGGCTGGCGCTCCTTTAGGGATGTACTCCTCCCTCTCCTCCCCGCCAACTTAGGTTCCTGCCTGGGGAAGACATGAGAACGGACACTACAATGAGGACAGAGCATGGCCAGCTTGAGGGGGATGCAGGGTAGGGGGGAGGTGGGGGGTGAGGTAATTTTTACATGTAGGTAGGGGTGGAGGGGAGGTTATTTTTACATGTAGGTAGGGGTGGAGGGGAGGTTATTTTTACATGTAGGTAGGGGTGGAGGGGAGGTAGTGGGAGGTATTTTTACATGTAGGTAGGGGTGGAGGGGAGGTAGTGGGAGGTTATTTTTACATGTAGGTAGGGGGAAAGTGATGCATATACTGTATGTTCCCAACATTTGAATGGGTCGACTGGTTTCCTACAAACTGAACCCTGGACTGAACAAACTGAAGTTGAGAAGACACTCAGCAATTAATCCTTCCTAGATTCCTTGCATCCCGGTCTTCTCACTTCCTTTTCAAAACACATTGGGAGAAGAAGGTTTTAAAGAAAAGGACCATATGGACCTTTCTCCTCCAATAAGGAGGCGAGGAGACAGGAGGCGAGGAGACAGGAGGCGAGGAGACAGGATGCCAGGAGACCAGGAGACAGGAGGCGAGGAGACAGGAGGCGAGGAGACAGGATGCGAGGAGACAGGAGGCGAGGAGACAGGAGGCGGAGGAGACAGGAGGCGAGGAGACAGGAGGCGAGGAGACAGGATGCGTGGGGGGAATGGCGTAAGGATGAACTGAGAGAGTCGGACAGTATTTACCATCTGTTGGAAGGGATGATGAGGGACTCGGTCTTCTTCATCTTGCCAGTAGGGGGCAGCTTCTCCAGGAAGGTGTCCATGTTGTCCATCTCCAGCTCTGTCGTGGGGGTCACTGCCTCTGGTTGCTCCTCCTGCTGGGACGGAGCAAAGACAGGGACAATGTATTGTTTTGGGGATGTGATGTCTGTTTGTACACTGTATACTTGGAGCATGTTGATATTTGTAAACTGACTGGGTCTTTAATTGCCCCTGAGGGGGTGATATTTGTAAACTGACTGGGTCTTTAATTGCCCCTGAGGAGGGTGATATTTGTAAACTGACTGGGTCTTTAATAGCCCCTGAGAGGGTGATATTTGTAAACTGACTGGGTCTTTAATTGCCCCTGAGGTGGTGATATTTGTAAACTGACTGGGTCTTTAATTGCCCCTGAGGTGGTGATATTTGTAAACTGACTGGGTCTTTAATTGCCCCTGAGGGGGGTGATATTTGTAAACTGACTGGGTCTTTAATAGCCCCTGAGAGGGTGATATTTGTAAACTGACTGGGTCTTTAATTGCCCCTGAGGTGGTGATATTTGTAAACTGACTGGGTCTTTAATTGCCCCTGTAGGGGGTGATATTTGTAAACTGACTGGGTCTTTAATTGCCCCTGAGGAGGGTGATATTTGTAAACTGACTGGGTCTTTAATTGCCCCTGTAGGGGGTGATATTTGTAAACTGACTGGGCCTTTAATTGCCCCTGTAGGGGGTAAATAAAGTTGTATTAAACTGAATTTAAATGAAAACAGAGACAAGGCTTATGAGCGTTTTCTAGGATAACATAATAGATAATAGTTACAAATGAGCCCTTCTCTGAGACACTGTCCATCTGGAACGTGGCTCCGCTGCTCTTAGTCTGGTCCGGTTCCATCTGGAGGGAGAACAGAAGAGAGGGAGTTAAAACTCAGGGACAACAATGGAGGAGAATAGTTACCACTTATTACTGATGGGGTTACTGACCGGGCTGGGTGGTTCTGTGTTACTGACCGGGCTGGGTGGTTCTGTGTTACTGACCGGGCTGGGTGGTTCTGTGTTACTGACTGGGCTGGGTGGTTCTGTGTTACTAACTGGGCTGGGTGGTTCTGTGTTACTGACCGGGCTGGGTGGTTCTGTGTTACTAACTGGGCTGGGTGGTTCTGTGTTACTAACCGGGCTGGGTGATTCTGTGTTACTAACCGGGCTGGTGTGGTTCTGTTACTAACCGGGCTGGTGTGGTTCTGTTACTGACCGGGCTGGGTGGTTCTGTCTGTTACTGACCGGGCTGGGTGGTTCTGTGTTACTGACCGGGCTGGGTGGTTCTGTGTTACTGACCGGGCTGGGTGGTTCTGTGTTACTAACCGGGCTGGGGTGGTTCTGTTACTAACCGGGCTGGGTGGTTCTGTGTTACTAACCGGGCTGGGTGGTTCTGTGTTACTGACCGGGCTGGGTGGTTCTGTGTTACTGACCGGGCTGGGTGGTTCTGTGTTACTGACCGGGCTGGGTGGTTCTGTGTTACTAACCGGGCTGGGTGGTTCTGTGTTACTAACCGGGCTGGGTGATTCTGTGTTACTAACCGGGCTGGGTGGTTCTGTGTTACTGACCGGGCTGGGTGGTTCTGTGTTACTGACCGGGCTGGGTGGTTCTGTCTGTTACTGACCGGGCTGGGTGGTTCTGTGTTACTGACCGGGCTGGGTGGTTCTGTGTTACTAACCGGGCTGGGTGGTTCTGTGTTACTAACCAGGCTGGGTGGTTCTGTGTTACTGACCGGGCTGGGTGGTTCTGTGTTACTGACCGGGCTGGGTGGTTCTGTGTTACTAACCGGGCTGGGTGGTTCTGTGTTACTGACCGGGCTGGGTGGTTCTGTGTTACTAACCGGGCTGGTGTGGTTCTGTGTTACTAACCGGGCTGGGTGGTTCTGTGTTACTAACCGGGCTGGTGTGGATGCCGATCTCTGTCTGAGAACTGGAGAGAGAAAGGCCCTCGAAATATGGCCTGCAATACGAAAATAGTGTCTTTAACACAAGTGAAAACATCATGAATGTATAAAACAAATGTTTAAATGCATTTGCTGTAACATTTGGAGCTGATTGAAAAAGCACTATATAAATCTGAGTGATAGCAACTTAATACACGTACACAGGCATATACACAACAAACCATGTGTGTAAATTAGCTTTGTGCACGGGGGCATTGTCATGCTGAAACAGGAAAGGGCCTTCCCCAAACTGTTGCCACAATGTTGGAAGCACAGAATCGTCTAGGATGTCATTGTATGCTGTAGCGTTAAGATTTCCCTTCACTGGAACTAAGGGGCCCGAACGATGAAACATTTTCCCAGACCATTATTCCTCCTCCACCAAACTTTACAGTTGGTACTATGCATTAGGGCAGGTAGCATTCTCCTGGTATCAGCCAAACCCAGATCAATACGTCGGACTGCCAGATGGTGAAGGGTGATTCATCACTCCAGAGAGAGAGTGTCCACTGCTCCAGAGTCCAATGGCGGCGAGCTTTACACCACTCCAGCCGATGTTTGTCATTGCGCATGGTGATCTTAGGCTTGTGTGAGGCTGCTCGGCCATGGAAATCCATTACATGAAGCTCCTGATGAACAGTTATTGTGCTGACGTTGCTTCCAGAGGCAGTTTGGTACTTGGTAGTGAGGGTTACAACCGAGGACAGATTTTTACGCGCTTCAGGACTCGGCGGTCCCGTTCTGTGAGCTTGTGTGGCCTACCACTTCCCGGCTGAGCCGTTGTTGCTCCTGGACGTTTCCACTTCACAATAACAGCACTTACAGTTGACCGGGACAGCTCTAGCAGGGCAGAATTCTGACCAACTGACTTGTTGGAAAGGTTGCATCTTATGACGGTGCCACGTTGAAAGTCACTGAGCCCTTCAGTACGGGCCATTCTACTGCCAATGTTTGTCTATGTAGATTGCATGGCGGTGTGTTCGATTTCATTCAACTGTCAGCAACGGGTATAGCTGAAATAGCCGAATCCACAAATTTTAAGGGGTGTCCACATACTTTTGTATATAGTGTAAGTACAAACTGAAAACTAGTCCGACTCACTTGAGTTTAGGTTTCGGGGTGCTGAGGACACTGTCGTCATCGTCTAGTTCTGGTCCACTGTCACTGGGGTTCTCAAACTCCAGACTCTCTAGGTCCAGATCCTCCTCTACCTCTGGAGGGGGCTCAGCCGGGTCCTGCTCCGAGTCCAACACCTGGAACATTCAGAGAGACACACACACACACACAGAGAGAGAGAAAGAGACAGGTGGGGAGGTAGAGAAGTAGAGGGAGGGAGGGAGAGAGACAGATGGGGAGGTAGAGAAGTAGAGGGGGGAAGAGAGACAGGTGGGGAGGTAGAGTGGGAGAGGGGGAGAGTCAGAGAGAGTGAGAGGGTGAGAGAGGGCACACAGGAGAACAGATTTTTAACAGTTGCATGAAACCAATGAGAAAAGGAATTAAAAAGGACCTAAGAAGTGTCGAGTGATATGGACAGATTTAACGTTAGTTACCTCGTCTGAGACTCTAAACCTCTTCAGCAGGGCCACAACTCTCTGTTTAAAGTTCTGCTGCTAAAACGCAACAGGACACAGAAACAACTACAAGTCAGCCCCATCACAACAACAACCTGTCAGTTACCAGGGGTGTATTCACTAGGAAACACACCGAAGCAAACGGAATGAAACTATGGAACGCCGTTTGGGTCTTTGCGTGTAAAAAAAAAAAAAATACACGTCAAATAACACGATTTGACCTGTCAAATAAGCTTGTTGACCAATCAGGACCTGAATATGACTGCACGTCACATAATAATTGAACGCGTTCATTCATTTTTCACGTAGTTATTACACATTGATTACAATATCAATCGTATGTCACACCGATTCATCGATACGTATGCTATGATGCTGGTCAAGTTGCCTCTCGCACCTACAGTGCTGGTCATAAAACAAGCTAGCTAGCTCATGGATACAAACAATATTCTTCCCCAAAAACATAGCAAAACGACATAATCTGTTTCAGTAGCTATAGTTAGTTAACTATATAGCTAGGTGTTATTATCTAAAACAACCCTAACTTATAAGACAGTTCTTATTTGATTAATGGTGGTCGGACCCATCTATGTGAAGTTTGCCACAATAGTGGACTTTGCGGTTAGCCTTCAAAATAAAAGTATGTCGTTGACGGTGACACAATTTAATACAAATAGTAGAATTATGCCATAATTGAATAGATCGTGCAAAATGAGGTCGGAATGTTGTTATATAAAATCAACAAAAGACAATTTGTTCATTTGACAAATCTGTTGAAATCCCACTGGATGTATTATACTTTAGAATTGCATTGGGGTCATCCTTATTTCACTGTACAGCTTTACCTATGGATTGTGGATCAATGACATGAGGTATCAGTCTACTCAGTGACACCCAGAGAACATTAGCATCATAGCTCTTATTGCGGGACTCTGAAACAACTGTGAATTGAGCCACATTTATTGTCAACCTATGTGAACTGAACACTATTTCTGAGGAAAAACAATACGGTGTGGATGTTTTGGAGTCTGATAACTCTGAGGACGTTGGGGAAAAAATATCTTGGGTATTGAGTAGACTGATACCCCATTTCATTGATCCCCAATCATTAGGTAAAGCTGTGCACTGCAATATGAATGTCAATACACACAATAGGCTGACTGGGGAGGTGATTTCACACAGTCACAGTCCCGCGATAAGAGCTACAACGCTAGTATTTGAATAAACTCTTCACAGTTGTGTTCTGTGGGTGTCAACGAGTAGACTGATACCCCATTTCATTGCTCTACACTCCAACCTTGTTTAACATTATCTCGTCTAAATATGGCATGATTCCACCAATTGTAACCTTCTGTATCACTTTCAAAAAGTTACTTTTATTTTTGAAGGCAACCCGCAAATTCCACTATTGTGCCTAATCCTTATTGTGGCTAGCTTCACAACACATAACCCGGTCCGGTCGCGACTCACTAGCCAGATGAGGCTAGCTGGCTGCTTATAACGTTAGCTTTGGGTAACAGGGTTAATTAAGGTTCGGACACTTTTTTTCAAATTTCGCCTAAAATGACATACCCAAATCTAACTTCCTGTAGCTCAGGAACTGAAGCAAGGATATGCATATTCTTGACACCGTTTGAAAGGAAACACTTTGAAGTTTGTGGAAATATGAAATTAATGTAGGAGAATATAACACATTAGATCTGGAAAAATATAATACAGAGAAAAAAAACACGCGTTTTTTTTGTTCCATCATCTTTGAGAAAGGCCAATATATGACTTAGGAATCTAGGCGCAATTTAGATTTTGGCCACTAGATGACAGCAGTGTATGTGCAAAGTTTTAGACTAATCCAATGAACCATTGCATTTCTGTTCAAAATGTTGTATCAAGGCTGCCCAAATGTGCCTAAATTGGTTTATTAATACATTTTCAAGTTCATAATTGTGCACTCTCCTCAAACAATAGCATGGTATTCTTTCATTGTAATAGCTACTGTAAATTGGACAGTGCAGTTAGATTAACAAGAATTTAAGCTTTCTGCCCATATCAGATATGTCTATGTCCTGGAAAATGTTCTTGTTACTTATGTAACCTATGTGAAATGGCTAGCTAGTTAGCGGTGGTGCGCGCTAATAGCCTTTCAGTCGGTGACGTCACTTGCTCTGAGACCTTGAAGTAGTGGTTCCCCTTGCTCTGCAAGGGCCGTGGCTTTTGTGGAGTGATGGGTAACGATGCTTCGTGGGTGACTGTTGTTGATGTGTGCAGAGGGTCCCTGGTTCGCGCCCGGGTCGGGGCAAGGGGGACGGATTAAAGTTATACTGTTACACTTACAACCTCATGCTAATCGCATTAGTGCACATTAGCTCAACCTTCTTGTGGAGGTTTTAAGTAGTTGGCTAGCTATTTATTTTCATGAACTGAAGTTCAATTTCAATAGACGAACAACAAGTGGCTACCTAGCTAATACTTACTCACAATGATTCCTAAATCATTGTTAAGAATAATGAAAATGACTGCAGTTTCTACTGATCGTTGTTTTCAGGCTGGTTGTATTGGTGCTAGCTAGGTTACCAAGCTAAAGCTAGCTACTCCAGAAGTTGTGGTCGAACAAAGCGGTATTGTAAACACATCGTTCGTGGCCCGGCGTTTGCTTGTTTGCAGACTTTTTCTGTACAGCTTTGACAGTGCTATTGATAGTAGTGGTGGCACTTGGCTTGCACGTGCAAATTCAGCACACACAACATTCTCTAATAGAATTGTGTTAATTGACGTGTCAAATTAAAATATTATTTAAAATATTATCTTTTTTGACACGCAAAGACCCAAACGGCGTTCCATATTAAAACAGGGACGGGACCCTACATTAATTTGTCCAATAAGATATACAGTACAAAAACAATGCTAAATGTTTTGTTAACAGTGTACACTAATGAATACACCCCATTAGATGGAGCCCTAGAGCTCGACTACAGTCAACAACCAACGTAAAGGAAGATGAACAAGTGCTGTCAATACACCAGCATCTTAGACAGAAAAGCAACAACAACAAGAACAAAACAAACAAACAACAACACAACAAAACAAACAAACAACAACACAACAAAACAAACAAACAACAACAGCAAAACAAACAAACAACAACAGCAAAACAAACAACAAAACAACAACAACACTGCTGAGACATTGTGAATTACAGTAAATTTCACAGTAAAAACCTATATAAACTTTAGCTTGCTGGGCATAGCATGATGACCAAACACTCAAGTGTGTCCTTCCTCTCGTCTCTTACCCTGGTGATTGAAGCAGTTCTTACGATGGACCTCCTCTGCTTCTTAGGCTTCCTCACATCATACTCATCATCCTCCAGGTCCTGAAGAGACACTCACACAGACAGACGCAGGCACGTTATCAACCAAATACAGTATAAATACACTCCAGGTGTGAATGTCTTCAGTAAGGAGGACAGTGTAGAGGACAGAGGAGTCCTTTCTGACTGTCTTCAGTGTAGGGGACAGAGGAGTCCTTTCTGACTGTCTTCAGTGTAGGGGACAGAGTAGTCCTTTCTGACTGTCTTCAGTGAGGAGGACAGTGTAGGGGACAGAGGAGTCCTTTCTGACTGTCTTCAGTGTAGGGGACAGAGGAGTCCTTTCTGACTGTCTTCAGTGTAGGGGACAGAGGAGTCCTTTCTGACTGTCTTCAGTGAGGAGGACAGTGTAGGGGACAGAGGAGTCCTTTCTGACTGTCTTCAGTGCAGGGGACAGAGGAGTCCTTTCTGACTGTCTTCAGTGAGGAGGACAGTGTAGGGGACAGAGGAGTCCTTTCTGACTGTCTTCAGTGTAGGGGACAGAGGAGTCCTTTCTGACTGTCTTCAGTGTAGGGGACAGAGGAGTCCTTTCTGACTGTCTTCAGTGTAGGGGACATAGGAGTCCTTTCTGACTGTCTTCAGTGAGGAGGACAGTGTAGGGGACAGAGTCCTTTCTGACTGTCTTCAGTGAGGAGGACAGAGGAGTCCTTTGACTGTCTTCAGTGTAGGGGACAGAGTCCTTTCTGACTGTCTTCAGTGAGGAGGACAGTGTAGGGGACAGAGGAGTCCTTTCTGACTGTCTTCAGTGTAGGGGACAGAGGAGTCCTTTCTGACTGTCTTCAGTGAGGAGGACAGTGTAGGGGACAGAGGAGTCCTTTCTTAGATAGAAGACTGAGTAGAAGACAGTATTATATTTGTACTGACCTGACCCTGAACAGCGTCATCACTGGCCTCCTGCTCTGAAGAGAAACTCTCATACTCCTCCTCCGAGTAGTTATCTGGAGCACAACACACACACACACACACACACACACACACACACACACACACACACACACACACACACACACACACACACACACACACACACACACACACACACAATTAACCTACTGCTGCTGAGCTGAAGAAGACCACATCACAGGCTGCCAGGGCTGTCAAATCATTCATCATGCATGCTTTCAGATTTCACAAGCAGTAGTGTGGTACATGAGGTTCAGTAGTGTGGTACATGAGGTTCAGTAGTGTGGTACATGAGGTTCAGTACTGTGGTACATGAGGTTCAGTAGTGAGGTACATGAGGTTCAGTAGTGAGGTACATGAGGTTCAGTAGTGTGGTACATGAGGTTCAGTAGTGTGGTACATGAGGTTCAGTAGTGTGGTACATGAGGTTCAGTAGTGTGGTACATGAGGTTCAGTAGTGAGGTACATGAGGTTCAGTAGTGTGGTACATGAGGTTCAGTAGTGTGGTACATGAGGTTCAGTAGTGTGGTACATGAGGTTCAGTAGTGTGGTACATGAGGTTCAGTAGTGTGGTACATGAGGTTCAGTCGTGTGGTACATGAGGTTCAGTAGTGTGGTACATGAGGTTCAGTACTGATGTTCAGTAGTGTGGTACATGAGGTTCAGTAGTGTGGTACATGAGGTTCAGTAGTGTGGTACATGATGTTCAGTACTGATGTTCAGTAGTGTGGTACATGAGGTTCAGTGGTGATGTTCAGTAGTGTGGTACATGAGGTTCAGTAGTGTGGTACATGAGGTTCAGTACTGATGTTCAGTAGTGTGGTACATGAGGTTCAGTAGTGTGGTCCATGAGGTTCAGTAGTGTGGTACATGATGTTCAGTACTGATGTTCAGTAGTGTGGTACATGAGGTTCAGTACATGAGGTACATGAGGTTCAGTAGTGTGGTCCATGAGGTTCAGTAGTGTGGTCCATGAGGTTCAGTAGTGTGGTCCATGAGGTTCAGTAGTGTGGTACATGAGGTTCAGTAGTGAGGTTCATGAGGTTCAGTAGTGTGGTACATGAGGTTCAGTACTGAGGTTCAGTAGTGTGGTCCATGAGGTTCAGTAGTGTGGTACATGAGGTTCAGTACTGAGGTACATGAGGTTCAGTACTGTGGTACATGAGGTTCAGTAGTGTGGTACATGAGGTTCAGTACTGATGTTCAGTAGTGTGGTACATGAGGTTCAGTAGTGTGGTACATGACGTTCAGTACTGAGGTTCAGTAGTGTGGTACATGAGTTTCAGTAGTGCGGTACATGAGGTTCAGGACTGGGGTTCAGTAGTGTGGTACATGAGGTTCAGTAGTGTGGTACATGATGTTCAGTAGTGTGGTACATGACGTTCAGTAGTGTGGTACAGTACCAGGTTTGGACACACCTACTCATTCAAGGGTTTTTATTTATTTTTACTATTTTCTACATTGTAGAATAACTAGAACTATGAAATAACACATATGGAATCATGTAGTAACCAAAAAAGTGTTAAACAAATCAAAATATATTTTATATTTGAGGTTCTTCAAAGTAGCCACCCTTTGCCTTGATGACAGCTTTGCACACTCTTGGCATTCTCTCAACCAGCTTCATGAGGTAGTCACCTGGAATGGTGACACCTCAACAGGTGTGCCTTGTTAAGTTTATTTGCGGCATTTCTTTCCTTCTTAATGCGTTTCAGCCAATCAGTTGTGTTGTGACAAGGTAGGGGTGGTATACAGAAGAGAGCCCTATTTGGTAAAAGACCAAGTCCATATTGTGTCAAGAACAGCTCAAATAAGCAAAGAGAACCAACATTCTATCATTACTTTAAGACATAAAGGTCAGTCAATCCTGAAAATTTCAAGAACTTTGAACGTTTCGTTCCGGAGTCCTACTGCCTTTACAGCCATGTCTCAGAGCTAACTTGGGCTGAGCCGTACTGTATAGCAGAGCCTTGCTGTGTCACAGCGTACCTGAGTTAACCCGTACCTGAGTAGTAACCTACCTGAACATTTGATAATTGTTCCCCCCTGCAGAGCAGCCTCTTTGTGGTCTATGAGCTCACTGACTTCAACTTAGCCTCTGTTCTCCTCTACATGCCTGGCTGGCTGAAGGACGGCTGATTATGATGGGATCGTGCTGACTGGTGTCCTAACAACTTAGGAGTCTACAGCCATGCCTCAGAGCTAATCTAAGTTGAACCGAGCCATCCTGTGCCGAAGCCTACCTGAGCATTTGATCTTGGTTCCCTCCTGCAGAGCGGCCTCCTCATAGTCTATGGGCTGACTGGACAGAGAGAAGATCCAGATATCAGCTACTTTACCCAGCGTCTCCTTCTGGTTACTGCACAGAGACAGAACCTGGCCCCCCTCCGTAGGCTGCTGCATCACCTGGTGGGGGCAGAGAGACGGACGAGGGAGAGAGATGACGGAAGAAGAGAGAGAGACAGGGAGGGGGATGAGGGAAGGAGAAGGAGAGAGAGGGAGGGAGGTGGGGGAAGGAAGGAGAGAGAGGAAGGTGGGGGGAGGGAGGGAAGGAAGGAAGGAGAAGGAGAGAGAGGAAGGTGGGGGGAGGGAGGGAAGGAGAAGGAGGGAGGTGCAGGGAAGGAGAGAGAGGGATGTGCGGGGGAGGGAAGGAGAAGGAAAGAGGGAGGGAAGGAGAAGGAAAGAGGGAGGGAAGGAGAAGGAAAGAGGGAGGGAAGGAGAAGGAGAGAGGGAGGTGCGGGAGAGGGAAGGAGAAGGAGAGAGAGAGGGAAGGAGAGAGAGAGGGAGGGGGATGAGGGAAGGAGAAGGAGAGAGGGGAAGGGGGAAGGAAGAAGGAGGAGAGAGAGAGGGAGGGGGAGGGCTAGATGAATACAGTGCTGAAAGAACCACAATTTTGATGAAAGTATCTTTCCAGTTATCAGATCTGTCTCTCTCCCTCTGTTATCAGATCACCTGTCTCTCTCTGCTGTTGCTATCCTCAAAGTCCCAAAAGTAACTATTCTATTTCTGTTAAATTCTAACAAACATGTTCCTGAGAATAACCCCTCCCTCTCTCTTCCTCCCTCCCTCTCTCTCCCTCTGTTATCAGATCCTCTGTCTCTCTCTGCTGTTGCTATCCTCAAAGTCCCAAAAGTAACTATTCTATTTCTGTTAAATTCTAACAAACATGTTCCTGAGAATAATCTCTCTCTCAGAGTCTCTCAGGCCCCTGGGACCTGGGTTAAACAGAGACGGTCTATAACGTAACAGGCTTTGGGTTTAAGACAGAGCGGCCATTTTACAGTGCTGCCTTCATGCAGCTGTGTGGCTTTCTGCTGTTCAGACAGACGGTTAAGCTGAGCGTTTGGAGTTATCTACAGAGGGGACAGAACGGGGCCGCCAGAGTCCGCTGAGGATGACAGGGGGATGAGGAGAGACGGGAGAAAGACTTCTGAGAATAATGAAGTGTCCCCCATGTTAAAATCGGGGCGGGAACTGTGGATATGTCTTTGTCCGTTAGTACATTAGTTACACGTGATATCTCAGACAGCACTGGCCCTATTTGGACGAAGCTTGGGTGAGTGATGCGTCTTGCCATAGGGATCCGCCACGATGAGCATGGCATCTATGGACAAAGATCTCTCAACGCAATATCTTCCAGACTAGTTTCTAAAATAAGACAGCCAATACAATTACGTGGGCGTGGTCTGGAACATAAATGCATCTACCTTAAATCAGTCAAGGATATTCGTATTGAAACTAAATTTGGTCCACATGTTGCTAACACTGTCAAAACTCAACATATGCAAGAACATTCAAATCGACCACACGGTGGCGCTATATCGGTCACATGTTTATATATCGCTTGATCTGTTTGACTCAGAGTGATGAAATTTGGCACACATGCTCAGGGATAAGAGATGTGATTTCTTAAGACACCACTGGCCCGATTTTGACGAAACTCGGGCGAACGATACGTCTTGCCATAGAGATCCGTCATTTACAAAATTACACTGAATGGCCCACTGAGGGGCCCTGCATCATCGTGGGGGAAGACATGTTTACTGTTGCCTTGTTCATAAATGGTCCACAGTACAGAAGCAGCATGAATGTCATCTGTGTGTTAAGACCTTCAAAAATAAACTATGTGGAAAATGAAATTATTATTACGCTAACGTTAGTTCAGGGTACACAGCAGCAACCTGAAACTGCTGTGTGAACATTGTGTTCCTGCCTCAGCCATGTCGATGGTTCCTACAGCCAGAGTCCTGTCTCATTGTGTTCCTACCTCAGCCATATCGATGGTTCCTACAGCCAGGGTCCTGTCTCATTGTGTTCCTACAGCCAGAGTCCTGTCTCATTGTGTTCCTACCTCAGCCATATCGATGGTTCCTACAGCCAGGGTCCTGTCTCATTGTGTTCCTACAGCCAGGGTCCTGTCTCATTGTGTTCCTACCTCAGCCATATCGATGGTTCCTACAGCCAGGGTCCTGTCTCATTGTGTTCCTACAGCCAGGGTCCTGTCTCATTGTGTTCCTACCTCAGCCATATCGATGGTTCCTACAGCCAGGGTCCTGTCTCATTGTGTTCCTACCTCAGCCATATCGATGGTTCCTACAGCCAGGGTCCTGTCTCATTGTGTTCCTACAGCCAGAGTCCTGTCTCATTGTGTTCCTACCTCAGCCATATCGATGGTTCCTACAGCCAGGGTCCTGTCTCATTGTGTTCCTACCTCAGCCATGTCGATGGTTCCTACAGCCAGGGTCCTGTCTCACTGTGTTCCTACCTCAGCCATGTCGATGGTTCCTACAGCCAGGGTCCTGTCTCATTGTGTTCCTACAGCCAGGGTCCTGTCTCATTGTGTTCCTACCTCAGCCATATCGATGGTTCCTACAGCCAGGGTCCTGTCTCATTGTGTTCCTACAGCCAGAGTCCTGTCTCATTGTGTTCCTACCTCAGCCATATCGATGGTTCCTACAGCCAGGGTCCTGTCTCATTGTGTTCCTACAGCCAGGGTCCTGTCTCATTGTGTTCCTACCTCAGCCATATCGATGGTTCCTACAGCCAGGGTCCTGTCTCATTGTGTTCCTACAGCCAGAGTCCTGTCTCATTGTGTTCCTACCTCAGCCATATCGATGGTTCCTACAGCCAGGGTCCTGTCTCATTGTGTTCCTACCTCAGCCATATCGATGGTTCCTAACAGCCAGGGTCCTGTCTCATTGTGTTCCTAACAGCCAGGGTCCTGGTCCCGTGTGGCTCAGTTGGTAGAGCATGGCGCTTGCAACGCCAGGGTTGTGGGTTCATTCCCCACGGGGGGACCAGGATGAATATGTATGAACTTTCCAATTTGTAAGTCGCTCTGGATAAGAGCGTCTGCTAAATGACTTAAATGTTAAATGTAAAAATTGTGTTCCTGCCTCAGCCATATCGATGGTTCCTACAGCCAGGGTCTTGTCTCATTGTGTTCCTACCTCAGTCATGTCGATGGTTCCTACAGCCAGGGTCCTGTCTCATTGTGTTCCTACCTCAGCCATATCGATGGTTCCTACAGCCAGGGTCTTGTATCCCAGGATAGTCCTGTTCTTGTATCTCTTCCTCCTCTGCAGCAGGATCTGGAGCTTGTTACCCTCACTCTTCAGGAAGTGAGGGTACTGAGGATGGATGAAAGACAAGAAAATAGAGGAGAGAGAGGAATCAGTCACAGTGGTCTTAAGTGGAAAACATGGGACGCAGGGGAGTTTATGATTTCTCAATATGCAATTTTTCAGGCCTTCGTCCCATTGTCTTCCAACAGGTGGCGTCACTGGTATGCGCCAATAGTTCCTCGACCAAGCGGAGACAGAGTTGTTGCGCAATCTGACTTATATACACAATATAAATGACCTTGTGTTATCTTTACCTGCAGTGAGAAGGTGAGAGCCAGGTCAGTCTCCACTGAGCCACTAGGGGGCAGCACTATCTCATGGGACCTCAGGATCCTCTTGGAACCCTAGGGGAAAGGGAATCACACATCACCAGACTGTTTTGTCAGTCAATACAGCCATTGATACCAGAATGCAAAACATCTGCTAAACTCCAACAGTCAACCAGCAGGTAACAAGCTAGTGTACAGGAAGTGAAGTCAACCAGCAGGTAACAAGCTAATGTACAGGAAGTGAAGTCAACTAGCAGGTAACAAGCTAATGTACAGGAAGTGAAGTCAACTAGCAGGTAACAAGCTAATGTACATGAAGTGAAGTCAACTAGCAGGTAACAAGCTAATGTACAGGAAGTGAAGTCAACTAGCAGGTAACAAGCTAATGTACAGGAAGTGAAGTCAACTAGCAGGTAACAAGCTAATGTACAGGAAGTGAAGTCAACTAGCAGGTAACAAGCTAATGTACAGGAAGTGAAGTCAACTAGCAGGTAACAAGCTAGTGTACAGGAAGTGAAGTCAACTAGCAGGTAACAAGCTAATGTACAGGAAGTGAAGTCAACCAGCAGGTAACAAGCTAATGTACAGGAAGTGAAGTCAACTAGCAGGTAACAAGCTAATGTACAGGAAGTGAAGTCAACCAGCAGGTAACAAGCTAATGTACAGGAAGTGAAGTCAACTAGCAGGTAACAAGCTAATGTACAGGAAGTGAAACATAAGAACGCATCTGTCAGCTTGGATAACATTTATCTTAAGAGGATGTGTGTGACATTTATGCAGTCTACCTGGATTGTGTGTGTGTGTGTGTGTGTGTGTGTGTGTGTGTGTGTGTGTGTGTGTGTGTGTGTGTGTGTGTGTGTGTGTGTGTGTGTGTGTGTGTGTGTGTGTGTGTGTGTGCGTGTGTGCGTGGGTGCGTGTGGTCTAACTCATGTAGTCTTGATTCTCAGGTGTGTTCCTGCCGTACCTACAGCCAGGTGTGGTGTGAAAGGTCATAACTTTACCTGGATCTTGACAGCGATGACCACAGAGATGAGCTCCTTGTCCAGCTCCCTCAGGACCACCAACCTCTTCAGAGTCAGACTGCACAACCTGCACACAGAAGACAGATCGAGAACAATTAGGCCTAATATAGACTCATGTACACTGAGTGGACAAAACATTAAGGACACCTGCTCTTTCTATGACAGACTGAATGACCAGGTGAATCCAGGTGAAAGCTATGATCCCCTACTGATGTCACTTGTTAAATCCACTTCGATCAGTGTAGATGAAGGGGAGGAGACAGGTGGTTAAAGAAGGATTTTTAAACCTTGAGACAATAGAGACATGGATTGTGTCTGTGTGCCATTCAGAGGGTGAATGGGCAAGACAAAAGATTTAAGTGCATTTTAACGGGGTATGGTAGTAGGTGCCAGGAACCGGTTTGTGTCAAGAACTGCAACGCTGTTGGGTTTTTCACGCTCAACAGTTTCCCGTGTGTATCAAGAATGATCCACCACCATAAAGGACATCCAGCCAACTTGACACAACTGTGGGAAGCATTGGAGTCCAACATGGGCCAGCATCCCTGTGGAACGCTTTCAACACCTCGTAGAGTCCATGTCCCAACGAATTGAGGCTGTTCTGAGAGCAAAAGGGGATTAAACTCAATATTAGGAAGGTGTTCTTAATGTTTAGTATACTCAGTGTATACACATACACACCTTGTTCATGTAAATAAACAAAAACGACAATGTTGAGTAAACAGATAGTTCACCGTATGCCCATAAACCAAGCGTTCATCAACTGTTTACCAATAACAACAAAACCAAAGACATGAATCAGACATCATCACAACCCAGCCTTGAACCGACGTACTGTACAGCTCTCATCTGCTGTGTGTCCTTCTGTGTGATTCAAGAGGAGCCTCACTATTTCATGGAGGAAACTGATTAGCCTTGTTGTTATCTAACCGCTCCGCTTCTTAGTGATCCTACAACTCATCGGGACGTTATCTGACTGATGTCAGAATACACTGGGATAACTCTCCCATCTCCATCCAAAAGACACAATTCAGAGTATTTTTTTATTTTTTTTTATTTTTTTTCACCTTTATTTAACCAGGTAGGCTAGTTGAGAACAAGTTCTCATTTGCAACTGCGACCTGGCCAAGATAAAGCATAGCAGTGTGAACAGACAACAACACAGAGTTACACATGGAGTAAACAATAAACAAGTCAATAACATGGTAGAAAAAAAGAGAATCTATATACAATGTGTGCAAAAGGCATGAGGAGGTAGGCAATAAATCGAATAATTACAATTTAGCAGATTAACACTGGAGTGATAAATCATCAGATGATCATGTGCAAGTAGAGATACTGGTGTGCAAAAGAGCAGAAAAGTAAATAAATAAAAGCAGTATGGGGGGTGAGGTAGGTAAATTGGGTGGGCTATATACCGATGGACTATGTACAGCTACAGTAGTGGGGAAAAACACTACTTTTAAAAAGAGAGATGGCAAAGAACAGGTTGGTCTTTATTGAGAGAAAAAAACAACGAACAGAAATTGGCTAAAGAACAGAGACTCGTGTTCAAAACACTGGACTTGTTAATGTTGCTTGATGCTTAACTGTGGGTGTCTGGGGTGGGGGGGTGGGGGGGCTATTGAGGCTAAATCCTCTTTCACTTTCCTGGAGAGGAGGGGCCGTTGCCAACATCCCAGACTGGGCAGACAAATAAAGGTTCGGTCCCAAATGGTACCCTATTTTCTATATAGTGCACTACTTTAGACCAGGGCTCTGGGTGCCATTTGGGACTCTGACTAAAAGGTGCGGTAGATATCTTTGTCACAACTGGAGGAGGATTTAATAAGGCCCTCACGATGTTTGACTCACTTCCTAGGAAAATAAAAAATAATGTGTTTCTCTCTCCCTATCTTTCTCTTTTTCTTTCTTTCTCTCTTTCTTTCTCTCTTTGTTTATTTCTTTCTTTCTTTCCCTCTTTCTTTCTCTCTTTGTTTATTTCTCTTTATTTCTTTGTTTCTTTGTTTCTTTCTGTTTGACTCTCTCTTCACTTTATCTTCGTTCCCACAAGAGAAGCTGCTTGGGAAACCTGGCTTCTAGGGTGGCTAAATGGCAGCAACTTTCCCAGAATCCCCAGGTTTGGAGTAGCCTGGAGAAATCCCATCTGTTTGGTGCTAACATTGCACTCCTTGCCACTCTTTTTCATGTTTGGCAAAGAAATGAGGTACAAGGACTGGAATGTTAGCACAAAACAGGTTCTGGATTTTGGGGGGCTTGCAACTTGTTAATAGCCGATAACACTGTGGGAAATAGTGTCTGTTTGTCTCCTAAACACCTGCCTGTCATGCGGTGTTCCTTCACCTCAACATGAATCATTATTTTACTGAGTTACAGTTCATATAAGGAAATCAGTACATTTAAATAAATACATTAGGCCCTAATCTATGGATTATAGACATGCATCATGTTGGTCACAGATACCTTAAAAAAAGGTAGGGGCGTGGATCAGAAAACCAGTCAGTATCTGGTGTGACCATTTGCCTCATGCAGCATGAACACATCTCCATCACATAGAGTTGATCAGGCTGTTGATTGTGGCCTGTGGAATGTTGTCCCACTCCTCTTCAATGGCTGTGCGAAGTTGCTGGATATTGGAGGGAACTGGAACATACTGTCATACACGTTGATCCAGAGCATCCCAAACATGCTCATTGGGTGACATGTCTGGTGAGTATACATGCCATGGAAGAACTGGGACATTTTCAGCTTCCAGGAATTGTGTACAGATCCTTGTGACATGGGGCTGTGCATTATCATGCTGAAACATGAGGTGATGGCGGCAGATGAATGACACGACAATGGACCTCAGGATCTCGTCACGGTATCTCTGTGTATTCAAATAGACATCGATAAAATGTAATTGTGTTTGTTGTTTGTAGCTTAGGCCTGCCCATACCACAACCCCGTCACCATGGGGCACTCTGTTCACAACATTGACATCAGCAAACCTCTCGCCCACATGACTCCATACAAGCTGTCAGCCATCTGTCCGGTACAGTTCAAACCAGGATTCATCCAGCGTGCCAGTGTTCATCAGAGGTGAGCATTTACCCACTGAAGTCGGTCACAACGCTGAACTGCAGTCAGATCAAGACCCTGGTGAGGATGACGAACACGCAGATGAGCTTCCCTGAGACGGTTCCTGACAGTTTGTGCAGAAATTCTTCAGTTGTGCAAACCCACAGTTTCATCAGCTGTCCAGTTGGCTGGTCTCAGATGATCCTGCAGGTGAAGAAGCTGGATGTGGAGGTCCTGGGCTGGCGTGGTTACACGCGGTCTACGGTTGTGAGGCCGGTTGGACGTACTGCCAAATTCTCTAAAACAACATTGGAAGCAGCTTATGGTAGAGAAATTAACATGAAATTCTCTGCCAACAGCTCTGGTGAACATTCCTCCAGTCAGCATGCCAACTGCACGCTCCCTCAAAACTTGAGGCATCTGTGGCATTTGTGTTGTGTGACAAAACTGCACATTTTAGAGTGGCCTTTCATTGTCCCCAGCACAAGGTGCATCTGTGTAATGATCATGCTGCTTAAGGATAATCTTGGCAAAGGAGAAATGCTCACTAACAGGGATGTAAACAGATTTCTACACAACATTTGAAAGAAATAAGCTTTTTGTGCGTATGGAACATTTCTGGGATCTTTTATTTCAGCTCATGAAACATGGGACCAACACTTTACATGTTGATTTATATTTTTGTTCAGTGTAGTAATATAAATAACACAGATCTAGCTGTTTTATGCAACCTGTTAGCCCACCTCAACATTCCCACTATGCTGTTACCCCACCTCAACATTCCCACTATGCCGTTACCCCACCTCAACATTACCCACAATGCCGTTACCCCACCTCAACATTCCCACAATGCCGTTACCCCACCTCAACATTCCCACTATGTTGTTACCCCCACCTCAACATTCCCACTATGCCGTTACCCCACCTCAACATTCCCACTATGCCGTTACCCCCACCTCAACATTCCCACTATGCCGTTACCCCACCTCAACATTACCCACAATGATGTTACCCCACCTCAACATTCCCACAATGCCGTTACCCCACCTCAACATTCCCACTATGCCGTTACCCCACCTCAACATTCCCACTATGCCGTTACCCCCACCTCAACATTCCCACTATGCCGTTACCCCCACCTCAACATTCCCACTATGCCGTTACCCCACCTCAACATTCCCACTATGCCGTTACCCCCACCTCAACATTCCCACTATGCCGTTACCCCACCTCAACATTCCCACTATGCCGTTACCCCACCTCAACATTCCCACTATGCCGTTACCCCACCTCAACATTCCCACTATGCCGTTACCCCACCTCAACATTCCCACTATGCCGTTACCCCCACCTCAACATTCCCACTATGCCGTTACCCCCACCTCAACATTCCCACTATGCCGTTAACCCACCTCAACATTCCCACTATGCCGTTACCCCACCTCAACATTCCCACTATGCCGTTACCCCACCTCAACATGCCCACTATAACGTTACCCCACCTCAACATTCCCACTATGCCGTTACCCCCACCTCAACATTCCCACTATGTCGTTACCCCACCTCAACATTCCCACTATGCCGTTACCCCACCTCAACATTCCCACAATGCCGTTACCCCACCTCAACATTCCCACTATGCCGTTACCCCACCTCAACATTCCCACTATGCCGTTACCCCCACCTCAACATTCCTACTATGCCGTTACCCCACCTCAACATTCCCACTATGCCGTTACCCCACCTCAACATTCCCACTATGCCGTTACCCCACCTCAACATTCCCACTATGCCGTTACCCCACCTCAACATTCCCACTATGCCGTTAACCCCCCACCTCAACATTCCCACTATGCCGTTACCCCACCTCAACATGCCCACTGTAACGTTACCCCACCTCAACATTCCCACTATGCCGTTACCCCACCTCAACATTCCCACTATGCCGTTACCCCCACCTCAACATTCCCACTATGCCGTTACCCCACCTCAACATTCCCACTATGCCGTTACCCCCACCTCAACATTCCCACTATGCCGTTACCCCCACCTCAACATTACCCACAATGATGTTACCCCACCTCAACATTCCCACAATGCCGTTACCCCACCTCAACATTCCCACTATGCCGTTACCCCACCTCAACATTCCCACAATGCCGTTACCCCACCTCAACATTCCCACTATGCCGTTACCCCACCTCAACATTCCCACAATGCCGTTACCCCCACCTCAACATTCCCACTATGCCGTTACCCCACCTCAACATTCCCACTATGCCGTTACCCCCACCTCAACATTCCCACTATGCCGTTAACCCACCTCAACATTCCCACTATGCCGTTACCCCCACCTCAACATTCCCACTATGCCGTTACCCCCACCTCAACATTCCCACTATGCCGTTACCCCACCTCAACATTCCCACTATGCCGTTACCCCACCTCAACATTACCCACAATGATGTTACCCCCACCTCAACATTCCCACTATGCCGTTACCCCCACCTCAACATTCCCACTATGCCGTTACCCCACCTCAACATTCCCACTATGCCGTTACCCCCACCTCAACATTCCCACTATGCCGTTACCCCACCTCAACATTCCCACTATGCCGTTACCCCACCTCAACATTACCCACAATGATGTTACCCCCACCTCAACATTCCCACTATGCCGTTACCCCCACCTCAACATTCCCACTATGCCGTTACCCCACCTCAACATTCCCACTATGCCGTTACCCCCACCTCAACATTCCCACTATGCCGTTACCCCCACCTCAACATTCCCACTATGCCGTTACCCCCACCTCAACATTCCCACTATGTTTGTTGACGTCAACATGTCCTTACTCGTCTAGTCTGTCTGTTGCCAGAATGTCCTCATTTATAAACCACGCCAGGGGGGGGCCATGATGTTACTCTAAAATGTCACCATGTGCCGTTGCTTTATTTTGACACACGGTACAGTGGTAGTTTGGTGTATAATGTTCCTGGCCTGAGACGGTGGAAGATATATGTGGAGAGCTGTGGGCTGAGAGAGGACATGCCTGTGAAGGCACAGTAACACACCGCCCAGGGAGACCTAGCAAGAGACCACGTTAGAGTCACTTTTCAGGTGAAGCAATGACTCTGACGCAGATAAAAATACATCCAGAACTTATTCGTGGGGTGAGTGGGGGGGGGGGGAGGGGGGACGACAGTAATAGCACTAAGCCTAGATAGGCTGCGTCTGAAAATGGCACCGTATTCCCTTATATAGTGCACTACTTTGGACCAGAGCACTGACCTAAAGTAGTGCACTATATAGGCAATAGGGTGCCATTTTCAGATGCAAAAAATAGCCTAGTCTAGGGAACCCTAGAGACTCGGGGAGAGACCACACGGGAGTCCAGTTACCAAGCTGTCATTTAACTGGGATTGATGTTAGATTCCTAGAATGACTGTGGAGGAATAACACCATAGAATTACACATTAAAACACATATTAAAACACATTTTAAAACACATTTTAAAACATATTAAAACACATATTAAAACACATTTTAAAACATATTAAAACACATATTAAAACACATTTTAAAACATATTAAAACACATATTTAAACATATTAAAACACACATTAAAACATATTAAAACACATTTTAAAACATATTAAAACACATATTTAAACATATTAAAACACACATTAAAACATATTAAAACACATTTGAACCAGTGGCAACCCGCAACTGTTTTGAGCCCCATCTTTCTAGCAACAAAAAATATATATTTTTTGTGTGGGGGCATTAATACAATATAATGTTCTCTAGTTGCGCCGTGATTGGCTCAGTGTTCTGTCACTCATGACACTACGTCACCGCCAAATTTAAGGGGAGAGCTCGAAAATTCAAGCCCCTTGAATTCAATCCTATAGAAAATTTGTGGGCAGAACTGAAAAAGTGTGTGAGAGCAAGGAGGCCTACAAACCTGACTCAGTTACACCAGCTCTGTCAGGAGGAATGGGCCAAAATTCACCCAACTTATTATGGGAAGCTTGTGGAAGGCTACCCAAAACCTTTGACCCAATTTAAACAATTTAAAGGCAATGCTATCAAATACTAATTGAGTGTATGTAAACTTCTGACCCACTGGGAATGTGATGAAAGAAATAAAAGCTGAAATAAATCATTCTCTCTACTATTATTCTGACATTTCACATTCTTAAAATAAAGTGGTGATCCTAACTGACCTAAGACAGGGAATTTTTACTAGGATTAAATGTCGGAAATTGTGAAAAACTGAGTTTAAATGTATTTGGCTAAGGTGTATGTAAACTTCCGACTTCAACTGTATGTACTGGTGTTATCACCGAGATCCTATTAACTTACTATTGGCTAATTCCATGGTAACGGAATTACGCTGAGACTCAGATTTTTCACTTTTAAAATCTATACCAAACTAAAAACATTGATTTCAAAGTTTAACTCTATGCACAAGGACTACTTTTAACAATTTCCACTGAAAGATTTACAAAAACACATTTACAGGGAGAACTGTCCAGATAAAGTTTAGAAACAAAAAATAAAACAGAGGTAAATTATACCGTAATTCTGTTAACCAAACTTTGCATCTGCACAGTTATTCCAGTTAAGGTTTTTGGTTTGGCATACATCCATGTTACCCGTGGAATTGCCCTGTTCTAATGTGTGTTGTAATGTGTTGTAATATGTTCTAATGTGTTCTAATGTGTGTTGTAATGTGTTCTAATGTGTGTTGTAATGTGTTCTAATGTGTTCTAATGTGTTCTAATGTGTGTAGTAATGTGTTCTAATGTGTGTTGTAATGTGTTCTAATGTGTTCTAATGTGTGTTCTAATGTGTTCTAATGTGTGTTGTAATGTGTTCTAATGTGTGTTGTAATGTGTTCTAATGTGTGTTGTAATGTGTTCTAATGTGTTCTAATGTGTGTTGTAATGTGTTCTAATGTGTGTTGTAATGTGTTCTAATGTGTGTTCTAATGTGTTCTAATGTGTGTTGTAATGTGTTCTAATGTGTGTTGTAATGTGTTCTAATGTGTGTTGTAATGTGTTCTAATGTGTGTTCTAATTAAGCAATAAGACACGAGTGGGGTGTGGTATATGGGAAATATACCCGGGCTGTCCTTAGGCACGGCGCAATGTGGATTCAGCCCTTAGCCGTGGTATATTGGCCATATACCACAAGCCCCTGAGGTTGCCTTATTATTATAAACTGTTAACCAACGTAATTAGAACAGTAAAAAAATATATATTGGGCATACCAGTGGTATACGGTCTGATATACCACAGCTTTCAGCATTCAGGGCTCGACCCAGTCAGTTTATAATGTGTTTTAAGGTGTTGCAATTTTAGCATATAAATCTTGGTGGGGCAAGCTAACAATCTGGCCCACACAGCATCCCTAGCCACGTCCTCAGAGCATGCGCAGACCAGCTGGCTGGTGTGTTTACGGACATATTCAATCTCTCCCTATCCCAGTCTGCTTTCCCCACATGCTTCAAGATGTCCACCATTGTTCCTGTACCCAAGAAGGCAAAGATAACTGAACTAAATGACTACCGCACCGTAGCACTCACTTCTGTCATCATGAAGTGCTTTGCGAGACTAGTCAAGGATCATATCACCGCCACCTTACCGGCCACCCTAGACCCATTTTAGTTGCCCGAATAGATCCACAGATGACGCAATCGTCATCACACTGCACACTGCCCTATCCCATTTGGACAAGAGGAATACCTATGTAAAAATGCTGTTCATCGATTACAGCTCAGCATTCAACACCATAGTACCCTCCAAGCTCACCTGGGTCTCAACCCCACCCTGTCAACTGGGTCCTTTCTGACGGGCCTCCCCCCAGGTGGTGAAGGTAGGAAACAACATCTCCACTTTGCTGACCCTCGACACTGGGGCCCCACAAGGATGCGTTCTGAGCCCTCTCCTGTACTCCCTGTTCACCCACGACTGCGTGGCCATGCACGCCTCCAACTCAATAATCAAGTTTGCAGACGACACAACAGTGGTAGGCTTGATTACCAACAGCGACGAGACAGACTACAGGGGAGAGGTGAAGGCCCTCGGAGTGTGGTGTCAGGAAAACAACCTCTCACTCAACGTCAACAAAACAAAGGAGATGATCATGGACTTCAGGAAACAGCAGAGGGAGCACCCCCCCCCCCCCCCCTATCCACATCGAAGGGACAGCAGTGGAGAAGGTGGAACGTTTTATGTTCCTGGGCGTACACATCACAGACAAACTGAAATGGTCCACCCACACAGACAGTGTGGTGAAGAAGGCGCAACAGCGCCTCAGGAGGTTGAAGAAATGTGGCTTGTCATCTAAAACACTGACAAACTTTAACCAATTCACAATCGAGAACATCCTTCCTGCCTCTATCACCGCCTGGTACGGCAACTGCACCGCCCTCAACCGCAAGGCTCTCTAGAGGGTAGTGAGGTCTGCACAAAGCATCACCGGGGGCAAACTACCTGCCCTCCAGGACACCTACAGCACCCGATGTCACAGGAAGGCCAAAAAGATCATCACAGACAACAACCACCCGAGTCACTGCCTGTTCACCCCGCTATCATCCAGAAGGCGAGGTCAGTACAGGTGCGTCAAAGCAGGGACCGAGAGACTGAAAAACAGCTTCTATCTCAAAGCCATCAGACTGCTAAACAGCAATCACTAACTCAGAGAGACTGCTGCCTACATTGAGACCCATTCACTGGACACTTTAATAAATGGATAACTAGTCACTTTAAACAATGCCACTCTAAATAATGACACTTTAATAATGTTTACATATCTTACATTACTCATATCACATGTATATACTGTATTTTATACCATATCACCATGCCTATGACGCTCGGCCATCACTCATCCGTATACTTATATGTACATATTCTCATTCACCCCTTTAGATTTGTGTGTATTAGGTAGTTGTTGGGGAATTGTTAGATGACTTGTTAGATATTACTGCACTGCCGAAACTAGAAGCACAAGCATTTCGCTACACTCACATTAACATCTGCTAACCATGTGTATGTGACCAATAACATCTACTAACCATGTGACCAATAACATCTACTAACCATGTGACCAATAACATCTACTAACCATGTGTATGTGACCAATAACATCTACTAACCATGTGACCAATAACATCTACTAACCATGTGTATGTGACCAATAACATCTGCTAACCCTGTGTATGTGACCAATAACATCTACTAACCATGTGACCAATAACATCTACTAACCATGTGTATGTGACCAATAACATCTACTAACCCTGTGTATGTGACCAATAACATCTACTAACCATGTGACCAATAACATCTACTAACCATGTGTATGTGACCAATAACATCTACTAACCCTGTGTATGTGACCAATAACATCTACTAACCATGTGACCAATAACATCTACTAACCATGTGTATGTGACCAATAACATCTGCTAACCCTGTGACCAATAACATCTACTAACCATGTGACCAATAACATCTACTAACCATGTGTATGTGACCAATAACATCTGCTAACCATGTGTATGTGACCAATAACATCTACTAACCATGTGACCAATAACATCTACTAACCCTGTGTATGTGACCAATAACATCTACTAACCATGTGACCAATAACATCTACTAACCATGTGTATGTGACCAATAACATCTACTAACCATGTGACCAATAACATCTACTAACCATGTGACCAATAACATCTACTAACCATGTGACCAATAACATCTACTAACCATGTGTATGTGACCAATAAAATGTGATTTGAGAGTTAGATTTCGGGTTAGGGGAAATAGGATTTTGAATGGGAATCAATTCTTTGGTCCCCACAAGGATAGCAATACATAACTGTGTGTTTGTTTCGTGTGACACCAACAGGTCAGAAGGATAAGACCGGCAGAGACAGCTGAAGTGAGGTCTTTCTCCTCAACACACAATGTCTGAGTTCCTAATCGGACCCTAACCCCTGTATAGTGCACTATTTTGACCTGGGCTCCATTGTGCTTGTTCCAAATCGCACCCTATGTTTCACCAATTGGGCTATGGTCAAAAGTAGTGCACTATAAAGTGAATAGGGTGCCATTCTGGTCAAAAGTAGTGCACTTTGAAGGGAATAGTGGTACCATTTAGAACACCACCAATGTCTTTATGTCTCAAAACAGCCCACAGAGTCTCAGGAACCTCAGCAAACCACAATGGGCACAACAAACTACCCAATAAAGGCTCACATTGTCTCCACACACACACACACACACACACACACACACACACACACACACACACACACACACACACACACACACACACACACACACACACACACACACACACACACACACACACACACACACACACACACACACACACACACACACACAGCAGTACAGAGGAACAATGGACTTAGTTCTCATCTAAGTGTTTTATACTCTACTCCCAGGCCTCTGCTCGCATGCCGATCGTCCTACAACACCATTTATCCCAGTTATGAAACTAATTGATTTGGGTTGCAAAATTCCAGTAACTTTCCAATCGGAAGATTCCTGGAATTAGAAGGGAATAAACAGGAAATCCAGGAATCCATCAACTGAGATTCCTGGAAAACCGTGGTAAAGTTAGCTGAATTTTGCAACGCTAAAAGGTGATTGTTGGTGCTGTTAAGTTACTGTATGAGTTTGTACAATCTTCAGAAATTGATGCCATCTCATCCAATATGGTTTAGTTTCAGGTTAATGTTTTCTCTCACAGTGAGACTTATAAGTGTTCCATAAGCTACATCTTCTTTGAGCCAAATATATTACACAAATGTGCTCCTATTCATTTCATAAGAGGATCTGTGTTGACCTGTTTCCCTGGTATGACTCCAGGCCTCCACGCACGCAAGTACACTGCTGCAACCACAATCCACTAGAGTCTAAGTGACTCCAGCCACGCTACACTGAACCAGAAACCACGGAACCCTCAGAATGTTCAGAATGCTGTCCAGAATGCTCAGAGCTGGGACCTTTAGAATGTTCACAATACTGTTCAGAATGATCAGAGCTGGAACCCTCAGAATGTTGAGAATACTGTTCAGAATGATCAGAGCTGGAACCCTCAGAATGTTGGGAATACTGTTCAGAATGATCAGAGCTGGAACCCTCAGAATGTTGAGAATACTGTTCAGAATGATCAGAGCTGGAACCCTCAGAATGTTGAGAATACTGTTCAGAATGATCAGAGCTGGAACCCTCAGAATGTTCAGAATGCTCAGAGCTGGAACCCTCAGAATGTTCAGAATGCTCAGAGCTGGCACCCTCAGAATGTTGAGAATACTGTTCAGAATGCTCAGAGCTGGAACCCTCAGAATGTTGAGAATACTGTTCAGAATGCTCAGAGCTGGGACCCTCAGAATGTTGAGAATACTGTTCAGAATGATCAGAGCTGGGACCCTCAGAATGTTCAGAATGCTCAGAGCTGGAACCCTCAGAATGTTCAGAATGCTCAGAGCTGGCACCCTCAGAATGTTGAGAATACTGTTCAGAATGCTCAGAGCTGGAACCCTCAGAATGTTGAGAATACTGTTCAGAATGCTCAGAGCTGGGACCCTCAGAATGTTGAGAATACTGTTCAGAATGATCAGAGCTGGGACCCTCAGAATGTTGAGAATACTGTTCAGAATGATCAAAGCTGGAACCCTCAGAATGTTGAGAATACTGTTCAGAATGATCAGAGCTGGGACCCTCAGAATGTTCAGAATACTGTTCAGAATGCTCAGAGCTGGAACCCTCAGAATGTTGAGAATACTGTTCAGAATGCTCAGAGCTGGGACCCTCAGAATGTTGAGAATACTGTTCAGAATGCTCAGAGCTGGGACCCTCAGAATGTTGAGAATACTGTTCAGAATGCTCAGAGCTGCAACCCTCAGAATGTTGAGAATACTGTTCAGAATGCTCAGAGCTGGGAATGTGTAGAAGCGTCCAGCAGAACACAATGGAACCCACAGCCTGGCTGCCCCCCCCCCTTCTCCTCCCCCCTCTCCCATCCCCCCTCCTCACTGTTCCCACTCAGTTTGGTACCGATTTTTTTTATTATTAGAGGTTTGATCAACAGCTGCTGTCGCTTCTCCTCACCCCCTCAACCATCAAGTTGAAGACACACTTACAAGGCAACACACATGTGCCCAACACACTCAAACACACACACACACACACACACACACACACACACACACACACACACACACACACACACACACACACACACACACACACACACACACACACACACACACACACACAGTACTAACATGAAATGCTAACACATTACACACCCACACACTGTGTGTGTGTGTGTGTGTGTGTGTGTGTGTGTGTGTGTGTGTGTGTGTGTGTGTGTGTGTGTGTGTGTGTGTGTGTGTGTGTGTGTGTGTTTGAGTGTGTACTGCTGCCTCCCTGCTACATCACCCAGACCTAGATACTGCTGCCTCCCTGCTACATCACCCAGACCTAGATACTGCTGTCTCCCTGCTACATCACCCAGACCTAGATACTGCTGCCTCCCTGCTACATCACCCAGACATAGATACTGCTGCCTCCCTGCTACATCACCCAGACCTAGATACTGCTGCCTCCCTGCTACATCACCCAGACCTAGATACTGCTGCCTCCCTGCTACATCACCCAGACCTAGATACTGCTGTCTGGCCCTGCTACATCACCCAGACCTAAATACTGCTGTCTCCCTGCTACATCACCCAGACCTAGATACTGCTGCCTCCCTGCTACATCACCCAGACCTAGATACTGCTGTCTGGCCCTGCTACATCACCCAGAACTAGATACTGCTGTCTCCCTGCTACATCACCCAGACCTAGATACTGCTGCCTCCCTGCTACATCACCCAGACCTAGATACTGCTGTCTGGCCCTGCTACATCACCCAGACCTAGATACTGCTGCCTCCCTGCTACATCACCCAGATACTGCTGCCTCCCTGCTACATCACCCAGACCTAGATACTGCTGTCTGGCCCTGCTACATCACCCAGACCTAGATACTGCTGTCTGGCCCTGCTACATCACCCAGACCTAGATACTGCTGCCTCCCTGCTACATCACCCAGACCTAGATACTGCTGCCTCCCTGCTACATCACCCAGACCTAGATACTGCTGCCTCCCTGCTACATCACCCAGACCTAGATACTGCTGTCTGGCCCTGCTACATCACCCAGACCTAGATACTGCTGCCTCCCTGCTACATCACCCAGACCTAGATACTGCTGTCTCCCTGCTACATCACCCAGACCTAGATACTGCTGCCTCCCTGCTACATCACCCAGACCTAGATACTGCTGGCTGGCCCTGCTACATCACCCAGACCTAGATACTGCTGCCTCCCTGCTACATCACCCAGACCTAGATACTGCTGTCTGGCCCTGCTACATCACCCAGACCTAGATACTGCTGTCTGGCCCTGCTACATCACCCAGACCTAGATACTGCTGTCTGGCCCTGCTACATCACCCAGACCTAGATACTGCTGTCTGGCCCTGCTACATCACCCAGACCTAGATACTGCTGCCTCCCTGCTACATCACCCAGACCTAGATACTGCTGCCTCCCTGCTACATCACCCAGAACTAGATACTGCTGCCTCCCTGCTACATCACCCAGACCTAGATACTGCTGTCTGGCCCTGCTACATCACCCAGACCTAGATACTGCTGTCTCCCTGCTACATCACCCAGACCTAGATACTGCTGCCTCCCTGCTACATCACCCAGACCTAGATACTGCTGCCTCCCTGCTACATCACCCAGACCTAGATACTGCTGTCTCCCTGCTACATCACCCAGACCTAGATACTGCTGTCTGGCCCTACTACATCACCCAGACCTAGATACTGCTGTCTGGCCCTGCTACATCACCCAGACCTAGATACTGCTGTCTGGCCCTGCTACATCACCCAGACCTAGATACTGCTGCCTCCCTGCTACATCACCCAGACCTAGATACTGCTGCCTCCCTGCTACATCACCCAGACCTAGATACTGCTGCCTCCCTGCTACATCACCCAGACCTAGATACTGCTGTCTCCCTGCTACATCACCCAGACCTAGATACTGCTGCCTCCCTGCTACATCACCCAGACCTAGATACTGCTGCCTCCCTGCTACATCACCCAGACCTAGATACTGCTGCCTCCCTGCTACATCACCCAGACCTAGATACTGCTGTCTCCCTGCTACATCACCCAGACCTAGATACTGCTGCCTCCCTGCTACATCACCCAGACCTAGATACTGCTGCCTCCCTGCTACATCACCCAGACCTAGATACTGCTGCCTCCCTGCTACATCACCCAGACCTAGATACTGCTGCCTCCCTGCTACATCACCCAGACCTAGATACTGCTGTCTGGCCCTGCTACATCACCCAGACCTAGTTACTGCTGTCTCCCTGCTACATCACCCAGACCTAGATACTGCTGTCTCCCTGCTACATCACCCAGACCTAGATACTGCTGTCTGGCCCTGCTATATCACCCAGACCTAGATACTGCTGTCTCCCTGCTACATCACCCAGACCTAGATACTGCTGTCTCCCTGCTACATCACCCAGACCTAGATACTGCTGCCTCCCTGCTACATCACCCAGACCTAGATACTGCTGGCTGGCCCTGCTACATCACCCAGACCTAGATACTGCTGCCTCCCTGCTACATCACCCAGACCTAGATACTGCTGTCTGGCCCTGCTACATCACCCAGACCTAGATACTGCTGTCTGGCCCTGCTACATCACCCAGACCTAGATACTGCTGTCTGGCCCTGCTACATCACCCAGACCTAGATACTGCTGTCTGGCCCTGCTACATCACCCAGACCTAGATACTGCTGCCTCCCTGCTACATCACCCAGACCTAGATACTGCTGCCTCCCTGCTACATCACCCAGAACTAGATACTGCTGCCTCCCTGCTACATCACCCAGACCTAGATACTGCTGTCTGGCCCTGCTACATCACCCAGACCTAGATACTGCTGTCTCCCTGCTACATCACCCAGACCTAGATACTGCTGCCTCCCTGCTACATCACCCAGACCTAGATACTGCTGCCTCCCTGCTACATCACCCAGACCTAGATACTGCTGTCTCCCTGCTACATCACCCAGACCTAGATACTGCTGTCTGGCCCTACTACATCACCCAGACCTAGATACTGCTGTCTGGCCCTGCTACATCACCCAGACCTAGATACTGCTGTCTGGCCCTGCTACATCACCCAGACCTAGATACTGCTGCCTCCCTGCTACATCACCCAGACCTAGATACTGCTGCCTCCCTGCTACATCACCCAGACCTAGATACTGCTGCCTCCCTGCTACATCACCCAGACCTAGATACTGCTGTCTCCCTGCTACATCACCCAGACCTAGATACTGCTGCCTCCCTGCTACATCACCCAGACCTAGATACTGCTGCCTCCCTGCTACATCACCCAGACCTAGATACTGCTGCCTCCCTGCTACATCACCCAGACCTAGATACTGCTGTCTCCCTGCTACATCACCCAGACCTAGATACTGCTGCCTCCCTGCTACATCACCCAGACCTAGATACTGCTGCCTCCCTGCTACATCACCCAGACCTAGATACTGCTGCCTCCCTGCTACATCACCCAGACCTAGATACTGCTGCCTCCCTGCTACATCACCCAGACCTAGATACTGCTGTCTGGCCCTGCTACATCACCCAGACCTAGTTACTGCTGTCTCCCTGCTACATCACCCAGACCTAGATACTGCTGTCTCCCTGCTACATCACCCAGACCTAGATACTGCTGTCTGGCCCTGCTATATCACCCAGACCTAGATACTGCTGTCTCCCTGCTACATCACCCAGACCTAGATACTGCTGTCTCCCTGCTACATCACCCAGACCTAGATACTGCTGTCTCCCTGCTACATCACCCAGACCTAGATACTGCTGTCTCCCTGCTACATCACCCAGACCAGGATACTGCTGTCTGGCCCTGCTACATCACCCATAACTAGATACTGCTGTCTGGCCCTGCTACATCACCCAGACCTAGATACTGCTGTCTCCCTGCTACATCACCCAGACCTAGATACTGCTGCCTGGCCCTGCTACATCACCCAGACCTAGATACTGCTGTCTGGCCCTGCTACATCACCCAGACCTAGATACTGCTGCCTCCATGCTACATCACCCAGACCTAGATACTGCTGCCTCCATGCTACATCACCCAGACCTAGATACTGCTGTCTCCCTGCTACATCACCCAGACCTAGATACTGCTGTCTCCCTGCTACATCACCCAGACCTAGATACTGCTGTCTCCCTGCTGGCTGGCCCTGCTATATCACCCAGATACTGCTGCCTCCCTGCTACATCACCCAGACACTGCTGCCTCCCTGCTACATCACCCAGACACTGCTGCCTCCCTGCTACATCACCCAGACCTAGATACTGCTGCCTCCCTGCTACATCACCCAGACCTAGATACTGCTGCCTCCCTGCTACATCACCCAGACCTAGATACTGCTGCGTCCCTGCTGGCTGGCCTGGAGGGTGGCCCTGCTACAGCACCCAGCACAGATGCTCTGCCAAGGACGGACACACACACACACACACACAGACACACACACACACACAATGGTCCTGCTGCGGAGCTGTGAGCCGAAAAATGGCACATTATTTCCTGTATAGTGCGCTACTTTTGACCAGAGCCCATAGGGAATAGGGTGCACTACTTTTGACCAGAGCCCATAGGGAATAGGGTGCACTACTTTTGACCAGAGCCCATAGGGAATAGGGTGCACTACTTTTGACCAGAGCCCATAGGGAATAGGGTGCACTAATTTTGACCAGAGCGCATAGGGAATAGGGTGCACTACTTTTGACCAGAGCCCATAGGGAATAGGGTGCACTACTTTTGACCAGAGCCCATAGGGAATAGGGTGCACTACTTTTGACCAGAGCCCATAGGAAATAGGGTGCACTACTTTTGACCAGAGCCCATAGGAAATAGGGTGTTTTACCTCATTTCTATCAGTATGTTACATGTGCAACAAGAGGGGAAAAACTCTACACCACCTTTACTCCACACAGAGACACGTACAAAGCTCTCCCTCACCTTCCATTTTGAAAATCTGACCATAATTCTATCCTCCTGATTCCTGCTTACAAGCCAAAACTAAAGCAGGAAGTACCAGTGACTCGCTCAATACAGAGGTGGTCAGATGACGCAGATTGTTTAGCACATATTGAAATGTTTCCGGGATTCCTCCGATGGCATTGAGGAGTACACCACATCAATCACCGGCTTCATCAATAAGTGCATCGACGACGTCGTCCCCAGTGACCGTACGTACATACCCCAACCAGAAGCCATGGATTACAGGCAACATCCGCACTGAGCCAAAGGCTAGAGCTGCCGCTTTCAAGGAGAGGGACTTGAAAAAGCTGTAAGAAATCCCGCCTATGCCCTCAGACGAAACAATCAAACAGCCAAAGCACCAATACAGGACTAAAATTGAATCGTACTACACCGGCTCTGACGTTCGTCAGATGTGGCAGGGCCTGCAAACTATTACGGACCACAAAGGGAAACCCAGGCGCGAGCTGCCCAGTGACACGAGCGTACAAGACGAGCTAAATTACTTCTATGTGCGTTTCGAGGCAAGCAACACTGAAGCATGCATGAGAGCACCAGCTGTTCCGGACGACTGTGTGATCACGCTCTCCGTAGCCGATGTGAGTAAGACCTTTAAACAGGTCAACACTCACAAGGCCACAGGACCAGACGGATTACCGGGACGTGAACTGGCAACTGTCTTGACTGACAATTTCAACCTGTCTCTGACCGAGTGTGTAATACCTACATGCTTCAAACAGATACCATAGTCGCCGTGCCAAAGAACACCAAAGCAGAATTACTTTCCCATTGTTTCCTCGAATGCAGTGTATGATATACCATTTTGTAGCTCTGAGTACTCTACTTTTAACCAATTGGTGAGTCACATATGTTTCCCATGCCAATAAAAAAAAACATTGAACTGAATTCAAAGAGAGAAATCCTGCCATAAAAACGCAGTAGGTGGGGAGGAGGAGAACACAGAGAGCATTCTGGGGATAACAGCCTAGGATAGGAGTCAGTCCAAGCCAAGGCTTAGATCACAGAGCCAACTACGTGGGTGCATTTGTTTGACCTAAATAATGGTCTCAAATGTGCAAAATATACCCACTCGGCAGGATGGGTAAGGTTAAACAAACGCACCTAATCAGTGCCACAGCAGGTCTGAACACTGTGCGGGACAGACGAGAGGATCTGCCCTTAGATTCATCATGAATAGCCTGGTCCCAGATCTGTTTGTGCTGTCCTGCAAACATTGTCGACCATAGGAGATAGGAGTTGGCAAGACAGCACCAACGGATCTGACACCAGGCTAGACACCATCACCACCACATTCCTTTTGATTATAGGTTAGTGAGTGTTCAGCTTCCAGAAGTTTCTGATCAGATGGTACAGGAGAGGAGCTATAAACCAGGCCTAAAAGAGACAGCAGCAGGTAGACAGCAGGTAGACAGCAGGCAGACAGCAGGCAGACAGGCAGACAGCAAGTTGCAGGCAGACAGCAAGCAGCAGGCAGACAGCAAGCAGCAGGCAGACATCAGGTAGACAGACAGCAGGCAGGCAGACAGCAAGCAGACAGCAGCAGCAGGCAGACAGCAGCAGCAGGCAGACAGCAAGCAGACAGCAGGCAGGCAGGCATACAGCAGGCAGGCAGGCAGACAGCAGGCAGGCATACAGCAAGCAGACAGCAGCAGGCAGACAGCAGCAGACAGCAGCAGGCAGACAATATCAGACAGCAGCAGCAGACAGCAGCAGACAGCAGCAGGCAGGCAGCAGCAGACAGGCAGGCAGACAGCAGGCAGGCAGCAGCAGACAGCAGGCAGGCAGACAGCAAGCAGACAGCAGGCAGACAGCAGGCAGACAGCAGGCAGACAGCAGGCAGACAGCCATCAGGTAGACAGACAGCAGGTAGGCAGACATCAAGAGAGAGAGAGAGACAGAGAGAGAGAGACAGAGACAGAGACAGAGAGAGAGAGAGAGAGAGAGAGAGAAAAAGGAAATCAATTCAGTACACTGACGCCCTCTGAACCGGTCTGAACCGGTCTGAACCGGTCTCTGAACTGGTCTCTCACGGACCAGATTTCCACCGTGTGTGTGATTTTATCAAATAGAAGGCGACCTACAGTACTCATTTCTCACCTCTCTAGGCAAAACCCCATACTCTCTCTCTCTCTCTCTTTTTTTCTCTCTCTTTCCTTTCTCTCCCATCCATCTCTTTCACAGATCATCAAACAACCTTTTCATTTCCACCCCAGAAGATAATGAGAGGCCCCACTGAATAAAACATGAATTGGCCTTTTTGTGTTTGCGTTTCTCTCAAAATAAAACCTTTTCCCCCCCCCTCAGTATCTGATGGTCTTTTGGGGTGGACACTAATATCACATGACTACACATTGCAAAATGTATAGAATCGCAATTCGCTTTAAAAACGGACCCGATGACAAAAACTTTAGCATTTGGAAACAGTGCCAGCCACTGCCGGGGGAAACTAAACCAAAAGCATGGATTGCTGTCATACCTTGTCTAGAGACTGCCGACAGCAGGGTTTCCCCAATAGACAGGCCAGCAGGTGATTATATTTGATTATATTTGATTATATATTTTTATAAATCTTTGTTGTTAGACATGAAAAGACATAAAAGAGTAAAATCAGTAGTAAATCTGTTCAAGTGTTCCCACGCATAAAGAGAGACATATGTGATCGTATCTCAATGTTATCAAGGTTTGAAATCATTCTGTTTAGGTCAAATACTGTATCTGTTTGGGTTTATTGCGGGCAATTTGCAGTGTACAAATTATTTATTACTATGTTCCGCCCCCAGCCATCCACTCACGGCAGGGTAAGGAAACCAACGTGGCGTTAAGGAAACCAACGTGGCGTTAAGGAAACCAACGTGGCGTTAAGGAAACCAACGTGGCGTTAAGGAAACCAACGTGGCGTTAAGGAAACCAACGTGGCGTTAAGGAAACCAACGTGAGGGTAAGGAAACCAACGTGGCGTTAAGGAAACCAACGTGACGTTAAGGAAACCAACGTGGCGTTAAGGAAACCAACGTGGCGTTAAGGAAACCAACGTGGCGTTAAGGAAACCAACGTGGCGTTAAGGAAACCAACGTGGCGTTAAGGAAACCAACGTGGCGGTAAGGAAACCAACGTGGCGGTAAGGAAACCAACGTGGCATTAAGGAAACCAACGTGACATTAAGGAAACCAACGTGGCGTTAAGGAAACGAACGTGGCGTTAAGGAAACCAATGTGGCGGTAAGGAAACCAACGTGGCATTAAGGAAACCAACGTGACATTAAGGAAACCAACGTGGCATTAAGGAAACCAACGTGGCATTAAGGAAACCAACGTGGCATTAAGGAAACCAAAGTGGCATTAAGGAAACCAACGTGGCGTTAAGGAAACCAACGTGACATTAAGGAAACCAACGTGGCATTAAGGAAACCAACGTGGCGTTAAGGAAACCAACGTGACATTAAGGAAACCAACGTGGCGTTAAGGAAACCAACGTGGCGTTAAGGAAACCAACGTGACATTAAGGAAACCAACGTGGCGTTAAGGAAACCAACGTGGCATTAAGGAAACCAACGTGGCATTAAGGAAACCAATGTGGCGGTAAGGAAACCAACGTGGCATTAAGGAAACCAACGTGGCGTTAAGGAAACCAACGTGGCGTTAAGGAAACCAACGTGGCGGTAAGGAAACCAACGTGGCATTAAGGAAACCAACGTGACGTTAAGGAAACCAATGTGGCGTTAAGGAAACCAATGTGGCGTTAAGGAAACCAATGTGGCGGTAAGGAAACCAACGTGGCATTAAGGAAACCAACGTGACGTTAAGGAAACCAACGTGGCATTAAGGAAACCAACGTGGCGTTAAGGAAACCAACGTGGCATTAAGGAAACCAACGTGGCATTAAGGAAACCAACGTGGCGTTAAGGAAACCAACGTGGCATTAAGGAAACCAACGTGGCATTAAGGAAACCAACGTGGCGTTAAGGAAACCAACGTGACATTAAGGAAACCAACGTGGCATTAAGGAAACCAACGTGGCATTAAGGAAACCAACGTGGCGTTAAGGAAACCAACGTGACATTAAGGAAACCAACGTGGCGTTAAGGAAACCAACGTGGCGTTAAGGAAACCAACGTGACATTAAGGAAACCAACGTGGCGTTAAGGAAACCAACGTGGCATTAAGGAAACCAACGTGGCATTAAGGAAACCAACGTGGCGGTAAGGAAACCAACGTGGCATTAAGGAAACCAACGTGGCGTTAAGGAAACCAACGTGACATTAAGGAAACCAACGTGACATTAAGGAAACCAACGTGGCGTTAAGGAAACCAACGTGGCGTTAAGGAAACCAACGTGACATTAAGGAAACCAACGTGGCGTTAAGGAAACCAACGTGGCATTAAGGAAACCAACGTGGCATTAAGGAAACCAACGTGGCGGTAAGGAAACCAACGTGGCATTAAGGAAACCAACGTGGCGTTAAGGAAACCAACGTGGCATTAAGGAAACCAACGTGGCGTTAAGGAAACCAACGTGGCGTTAAGGAAACCAACGTGGCATTAAGGAAACCAACGTGGCGTTAAGGAAACCAACGTGGCGTTAAGGAAACCAACGTGGCGTTAAGGAAACCAACGTGGCGTTAAGGAAACCAACGTGACGTTAAGGAAACCAACGTGGCGTTAAGGAAACCAACGTGGCATTAAGGAAACCAACGTGGCGTTAAGGAAACCAACATGGCGTTAAGGAAACCAACGTGGCATTAAGGAAACCAACGTGGCGTTAAGGAAACCAACGTGGCGTTAAGGAAACCAACGTGACATTAAGGAAACCAACGTGGCGTTAAGGAAACCAACGTGACATTAAGGAAACCAACGTGGCGTTAAGGAAACCAACGTGACGTTAAGGAAACCAACGTGGCGTTAAGGAAACCAACGTGGCATTAACGAAACCAACGTGGCGTTAAGGAAACCAACGTGGCATTAAGGAAACCAACGTGGCGTTAAGGAAACCAACGTGGCGTTAAGGAAACCAACGTGACATTAAGGAAACCAACGTGGCATTAAGGAAACCAACGTGGCGTTAAGGAAACCAACGTGGCATTAAGGAAACCAACGTGGCATTAACAACATGTGTCAACACCGGAGGCTCTAATGTGACGAGCACTGAGATCTGTGGAAGGAGAGCACTGAGATCTATGGAAGGAGAGCACTGAGATCTATGGAAGGAGAGCACTGAGATCTATGGAAGGAGAGCACTGAGATCTATGGAAGGAGAGCACTGAGATCTATGGAAGGAGAGCACTGAGATCTATGGAAGGAGAGCACTGAGATCTATGGAAGGAGAGCACTGAGATCTATGGAAGGAGAGCACTGAGATCTATGGAAGGAGAGCACTGAGATCTATGGAAGGAGAGCACTGAGATCTATGGAAGGAGAGCACTGAGATCTATGGAAGGAGAGCACTGAGATCTATGGAAGGAGAGCACTGAGATCTATGGAAGGAGAGCACTGAGATCTGTGGAAGGAGAGCACTGAGATCTATGGAAGGAGAGCACTGAGATCTATGGAGGGAGAGCACTGAGATCTATGGAGGGAGAGCACTGAGATCTATGGAAGGAGAGCACTGAGATCTATGGAAGGAGAGCACTGAGATCTGTGGAAGGAGAGCACTGAGATCTATGGAAGGAGAGCACTGAGATCTATGGAGGGAGAGCACTGAGATCTATGGAAGGAGAGCACTGAGATCTATGGAAGGAGAGCACTGAGATCTATGGAAGGAGAGCACTGAGATCTATGGAAGGAGAGCACTAAGATCTATGGAAGGAGAGCACTGAGATCTATGGAAGGAGAGCACTGAGATCTATGGAAGGAGAGCACTAAGATCTATGGAAGGAGAGCACTAAGATCTATGGAAGGAGAGCACTAAGATCTATGGAAGGAGACGACAGGGTTACCAGCAACATGGGCTACAGAGCTCTCCACACAATTACATAGTAATATATATGTATCTCTCTCTCTGTCCCTGGTCTCTGGGTCTCTCTCTGTCCCTGGTCTCTGGGTCTCTCTCTGTCCCTGGTCTCTGGGACTCTCTCTGTCCCTGGTCTCTGGGTCTCTCTCTGTCCCTGGTATCTGGGTACTCTCTCTGTCCCTGGTCTCTGGGTCTCTCTCTGTCCCTGGTCTCTGGGTCTCTCTCTGTCCCTGGTCTCTGGGTCTCTCTCTGTCCCTGGTCTCTGGGTCTCTCTCTGTCCCTGGTCTCTGGGACTCTCTCTGTCCCTGGTCTCTGGGTCTCTCTCTGTCCCTGGTCTCTGGGTCTCTCTCTGTCCCTGGTCTCTGGGTCTCTCTCTGTCCCTGGTCTATGGATTTCTCTCTGTCCCTGGTCTATGGGCCTCTCTCTGTCTCTGGGTCTCTCTCTGTCCCTGTCCATGTCCCTCTCCATGTCTCTATTTCTGTCCCTCTCCCCATCTCTGTCCCTCTCCCCGTCTCTGTCCCTCTCCCCGTCCCGATGTATGCCATGCCAGACCCACACTGAAATCGAAGAGGGAGACATGACATCAGATGGCAGGACAACATGGCATTCCTCCTGCTATTTAAATGACAGGACAACATGGCATTCCTCCTGCTATTTAAATGACAGAACAACATGGCATTCCTCCTGCTATTTAAATGACAGGACAACATGGCATTCCTCCTGCTATTTAAATGACAGGACAACATGGCATTCCTCCTGCTATTTAAATGGCAGGACAACATGGCATTCCTCCTGCTATTTAAATGGCAGGACAACATGGCATTCCTCCTGCTATTTAAATGACAGGACAACATGGCATTCCTCCTGCTATTTAAATGACAGGACAACATGGCATTCCTCCTGCTATTTAAATGACAGGACAACATGGCATTCCTCCTGCTATTTAAATGACAGGACAACATGGCATTCCTCCTGCTATTTAAATGGCAGGACAACATGGCATTCCTCCTGCTATTTAAATGACAGGACAACATGGCATTCCTCCTGCTATTTAAATGGCAGGACAACATGGCATTCCTCCTGCTATTTAAATGACAGGACAACATGGCATTCCTCCTGCTATTTAAATGACAGGACAACATGGCATTCCTCCTGCTATTTAAATGACAGGACAACATGGCATTCCTCCTGCTATTTAAATGACAGGACAACATGGCATTCCTCCTGCTATTTAAATGACAGGACAACATGGCATTCCTCCTGCTATTTAAATGACAGGACAACATGGCATTCCTCCTGCTATTTAAATGACAGGACAACATGGCATTCCTCCTGCTATTTAAATGGCAGGACAACATGGCATTCCTCCTGCTATTTAAATGACAGGACAACATGGCATTCCTCCTGCTATTTAAATGGCAGGACAACATGGCATTCCTCCTGCTATTTAAATGACAGGACAACATGGCATTCCTCCTGCTATTTAAATGACAGGACAACATGGCATTCCTCCTGCTATTTAAATGGCAGGACAACATGGCATTCCTCCTGCTATTTAAATGACAGGACAACATGGCATTCCTCCTGCTATTTAAATGACAGGACAACATGGCATTCCTCCTGCTATTTAAATGACAGGACAACATGGCATTCCTCCTGCTATTTAAATGACAGGACAACATGGCATTCCTCCTGCTATTTAAATGACAGGACAACATGGCATTCCTCCTGCTATTTAAATGACAGGACAACATGGCATTCCTCCTGCTATTTAAATGGCAGGACAACATGGCATTCCTCCTGCTATTTAAATGGCAGGACAACATGGCATTCCTCCTGCTATTTAGAGAGCTCCCTCTCTCAGAGCTGTGGCTGGTTAGGGCAGGGGGGTTACTGGGAAGTACTTCCACACTGATCAGGGTCGGTGGTACTCTAGTGTAATCAGAAACACCCTCTGGATCTGAACACAGACTGGATGCCATAACAGACATGCCATTCCAGTAGGGAGTACAGCACATCTCACTGTGGCGGGCGGACCATGGCGTACCTCCTCTGCTGTAGCAGAAGCTTGGTAAACAGCACGACTAAAACAGGCTTCCAGACACCAACAGTAGAGAGTAGAGAGTTACAGAAATTCGGGAAGCCTGCTCTTCAGAGACTGACTACAAACCCCCCCACCACCCATATTTACAGTCAGAATCAGCCTCCGTCTTCACTCCTGGAAGAACAGGACGTAGATTACAGGAACAATACACCACTAAGTAAGGAGAGATACATTTTATTACAGTCTAAATTCAGTGGGACGACAACAAGTTCCATTTAGCGTCTCATAATGAGCCTGTAGCTAGCTACTACTGAATTATAGGATGATGATGAATACATTAACATGTCTTGAAGGACTTTTCCATCTGTCTCTCTCCTCTAATTATTCTCCCCTCCTCTGGTTGGTGTAACATGGAACCCAACATAGCGTTCCTCCTGCTATTTAAATGACAGATGTCGCTTGCGCATAAATATATTTTGTCGCCCGACACCAAACAACAAACTCTGAACCAATTATGTTAATTTGGAGACAGGTCAAAAAGCATTAAAAGTTTATGGCAAATTAGCTAGCTAGCTTGCACTTAAACGCTCATTTGTCCTATTTAGATAGCTTGCAGTTGCTAGCTAATTTGTCCTGGGATATAAACATTGAGTTGTTATTTTACCTGAAATGCACAAGGTCCTCTACTCCGACGATTAATCCACACATAAAACGATCAACCGTATCGTTTCTAGTCATCTCTCCGTCCAGGCTTTTTCTTCTCTGGACTTTATATTGCGATGGGCAACTTTCATAAATTAGGTGCATTACCTCCACTGACCTCGTTCGTCTTTCAGTCACCCACGTGGGTATAACCAATGAGGAGATGGCACGTGGGTACCTGCTTCTATAAACAAATGAGGAGATGGGAGAGGCAGGACTTGCACACAGTGTTCAGGGTCACAAATAGAACTGACTTCTTGCCCCTTGGCAACACAGACGCTCATTGGCGCGCGCGAGCAGTGTGGGTGCAATAATTGAATAATATAGATTTCTAAATGTATTTTGCAACGCGAGCGGTGTAGTCAGCCTGTTAGTCTCTGGGTACACAGACAGAGGCAGGCAAGCGCTTGGGAGAGGAGAGGAGAGCTGCCATCCCTCGCTCCTCATCTCTCCTTCATAAGTTATTCACCTCTGTTCTGGATGGAGGAAGGGACAGAGGTAGGCAGGCACTGGGGAGAGGAGAGGAGAGGAGAGGAGAGGAGAGGAGAGGAGAGGAGAGGAGAGGAGAGGAGAGGAGAGGAGAGGAGAGGAGAGGAGAGGAGAGGAGAGAGTAAGCAGCAGTCTGTGTGTGCAGCCCTTTCCCCGCTGGCCCTCTCTGATCTAACACCTCCCACCGAGAGACAAACTCTGGCTGCTTCCCAAATGGCATCCTATTCCCTACATCGTGCACTTCTTTTGACCAGAGCCCTATTCCATTAGGCACCCTGTTTCCATAGGGCTCTGGTCCAAAAGTAGTGCACTAAGTAGGGAATAGGGTGCCATTTGGTATGCAGAACCTGAGGCGCAGACAGGATGGGCCAAAAGCTTGGTCATCACCACCGCAGCACAGGAAACTGCACTGGACAGGGAAATGGGCATCCTGCTGGCTGCTGAGTGTGACGTCTATCGGGGGTCAAATTGCACTGAAATGGAGACACTGAAATGGAGACACTGAAATGGAGGCACTGAAATGGAGGCACTGAAACGGAGGCACTGAAATGGAGACACTGAAACGGAGGCACTGAAACGGAGGCACTGAAACGGAGGCACTGAAACGGAGGCACTGAAACGGAGGCACTGAAATGGAGACACTGAAACGGAGGCACTGAAACGGAGGCACTGAAACGGAGGCACTGAAACAGAGACACTGAAATGGAGGCACTGAAATGGAGGCACTGAAATGGAGGCACTGAAATGGAGGCACTGAAATGGAGACACTGAAACGGAGGCACTGAAACGGAGACACTGAAACGGAGGCACTGAAATGGAGGCACTGAAACGGCTCGCACTGGCTTGAAAATGACCTATTGAAAAAAAAAAAAAAAACTTTGGTTACTCAACCAAAAATGAATTATTATCTAGGGTTAAGATTTAGCAGCGGAAAACATGTTGTTGAAAGTAACATTCACTGTGTCTGGGGAAGACGTTAGGTGGTGATGGAGCAGGATCCAGAATGAAGAATCTCCCCAATGGTAGACAGACTGTAGACATCAGGTCATCACAGGTCACCAATGGCAACAATAGAACATTAGACAGTTGCTGTACAATGAGGTCCAGCTGAATCATTCAATGTCCGCCTGGTGATAGAAGGTTAACGAGGTATGACTGGAAATCAGCAGGTTTTCATTAAGGATCTCTCTGTACTTTGCTCCGTTCATCTTTCCCCCCCGGTCCTGACTAGTCTCCCAGTCCCTGACGCTGAAAAACATTTCCCCACAGCATGATGCTGCCACCACCATGCTTCACCGTAGGGATGGTGCCAGGTTTCCTCCAGACGTGACGCTTGGCATTCAGGCCAAAGAGTTCAATCTTGGTTTCATCAGACCAGAGAATCTTGTTTGTCATGGTCTGAGAGTCTTCAGGTGACTTTTGGCAAACTCTCAGTATGTGCCTTTTACTGAGGAGTGGCTTCCATCTGGCCACTCTACCATAAAACGCCTGATTGGTAGAATGCTGCAGAGAAACCAAGTCCTTCTGGAAGGTTCTCCCATCTACACAGAGGAACTCCAGAACTCTGTCAGAGTGACCATCGGGTTCTTGGTCACCTCCCTGACCAAGGCCCTTCTTCCCCGATTGCTCAGTTTGGCCGGGCGGCCAGATCTAGGAAGAGTCTTGGTGGTTCCAAACTTCTTCCATTTAAGAATGATGGAGGCCACTGTGTTCTTGGGGACCTTCAATGCTGCAGACATTTTCTGGTACCCTTCCTCAGATCTGTGCCTCGACACAATCCTGTCTCTGAGCTCTACGGACAATTCCTTCGACCTCATGGCTTGGTTTTTGCTCTGACATGCACTGTCAAGTGTGGGACCTTATATAGACAGGTGTGTGCCTTTCTAAATCATGTCCAATCAATTTAGTTTACCACAGGTGGAGTCCAATCAAGTTCTAGAAACATCTTAAGGATGATCAATGGAAACAGGATGCACCTGAGCTCAATTTCAAGTCTCATAGCAAAGGGTCTGAAATACTTATGTAAATAAGGTATTTCTGTTTTTTATTTGTAATAAATTTGCACAAATTTCTAAAAAAACTATTTTCGCTTTGCCATTATGGGGTATTGTGATGTCATTATGGGGTATTGTGATGTCATTATGGGGTATTGTGATGTCATTATGGGTATTGTGATGTCATTATGGGGTATTGTGATGTCATTATGGGGTAGTTTGTGTAGATTGACGAGACATGTTTTTTTATTGAATCCATTTTAGAATAAGGCTGTAACGTAACAAACTGTGGAAAAAGTAATGGGATCTGAATAATCTCTAAATAGGTCAGGAGCCAAAGAAGGAACGAAAATGAATTATTAAGGCTATATATTATTACTATTATTTTAAGGCTACAAAGAAATGCATTGGTGAGTACTACACACTAGGCTGGTAGAGACATAAAGCGCTCAGCATTTTAAACAACATTTTGTTGTATTAAATCATTAGTCTATGAATTGCGCATATAGGCTGTGACTTAGAATTAAATACAAAATGAAATGAAAAATTACATATTAGTGGCTTTTGAAATCATTTTTTAGAAAAAGGAGTCTGTCCAGTCTGGGGTTCATGTGTTGATGCCTGGAGATCAGACCAGCAGTGGAGAATATTCTCTACCCACTGCCAGAGCCACTGGGGATGATAAACACCCTTTAGGCCACTCTATCCAGGCTGGGCAGAGATGTAGAGTTGTTTTTATATATATATATATATAGGTAGGCCTAAAAGGTTTTAGGCAAAATAACCCAATCACAACGGAAAGCTCATTGAACAGGCCAGGCCTATTGGGCCAAAATCAATGATGTCCTCTTGTATAGAATAATAGAATGAAAATGAACGAAACGTTTAAGAGATCTGATTTTTAGTATATAAATACGTTGCTACAATGACACACTTAGTTATCTACCCAGCTCGTTCCTTTCTGTTAGCATGTGCACAGAGTTAGAAACACCATCGTGACTATTTAGTTGTAGACATTACATCATCACACTCCCTCTCTTGCTATTGGTCCTCATCTTTATAAGTCACCTTGATTTAGCACCTGTGTGTTTTATATCAGTTTCTTTAAATGAAAATATTTAGTGAACTCCGTGACAGAAGCTGAAAGCAAGGGTCTATTAGCAGCACACAAGTAGAGGACAGATGCATGCTGGGCCGGGCCTGCCCTGAGCTAGTGAAGTGAGCGCTACTGGAGAGAAATTGGAGCCGGGCGAAATGTCCGGGGAATCTCACTCCACGCTCCAGTCAAATTGGGCACACTCCGTTCCAGCTCTGTGAGGGGTGTAGTCAAGTTGCCCCCTAGACGCTGATCATTGGTCAAGCTGCCCCCTAGACGCTGATCATTGGTCAAGCTGCCCCCTAGATGCTGATCATTGGTCAAGTTGCCCCCTAGACGCTGATCATTGGTCAGTTGCCCCTAGATGCTGATCATTGGTCAAGTTGCCCCCTAGACGCTGATCATTGGTCAAGTTGCCCCCTAGACGCTGATCATTGGTCAGTTGCCCCCTAGATGCTGATCATTGGTCAAGTTGCCCCCTAGACGCTGATCATTGGTCAAGTTGCCCCCTAGACGCTGATCATTGGTCAGTTGCCCCTAGATGCTGATCATTGGTCAAGTTGCCCCCTAGACGCTGATCATTGGTCAAGTTGCCCCCTAGACGCTGATCATTGGTCAGTTGCCCCCTAGATGCTGATCATTGGTCAAGCTACCCCCTAGATGCTGATCATTGGTCAAGCTGCCCCCTAGACGCTGATCATTGGTCAGTTGCCCCTAGATGCTGATCATTGGTCAAGTTGCCCCCTAGACGCTGATCATTGGTCAAGTTGCCCCCTAGACGCTGATCATTGGTCAAGTTGCCCCCTAGACGCTGATCATTGGTCAGTTGCCCCCTAGATGCTGATCATTGGTCAAGCTACCCCCTAGATGCTGATCATTGGTCAAGTTGCCCCCTAGACGCTGATCATTGGTCAAGTTGCCCCCTAGACGCTGATCATTGGTCAGTTGCCCCTAGATGCTGATCATTGGTCAAGTTGCCCCCTAGACGCTGATCATTGGTCAAGTTGCCCCCTAGATGCTGATCATTGGTCAAGTTGCCCCCTAGACGCTGATCATTGGTCAGTTGCCCCCTAGATGCTGATCATTGGTCAAGCTACCCCCTAGATGCTGATCATTGGTCAAGTTGCCCCCTAGACGCTGATCATTGGTCAAGTTGCCCCCTAGACGCTGATCATTGGTCAAGTTGCCCCCTAGACGCTGATCATTGGTCAGTTGCCCCTAGATGCTGATCATTGGTCAAGTTGCCCCTAGACGCTGATCATTGGTCAAGTTGCCCCCTAGATGCTGATCATTGGTCAGTTGCCCCTAGACGCTGATCATTGGTCAAGTTGCCCCCTAGACGCTGATCATTGGTCAGTTGTTTGTTTTCCCCACGAATGGTTAGATGTTAGGATTGGAGGAAGGGAAGCTGATCCTAGATCTGTACCTCGGGGGAAAACTTCACTCCGGGAGCGAAACTGAGGGCCCTGGGTCCCCCGTTAACCCAGGATGCACCAGGAGCCCTCGGCTCAGCTCCTTCCGACACTCAGCGTCTCATACAATATTCAACCCTGGCAGGAGATGGGGTCTCTCCATGTGAAAGAACACAGCACAGACACACAGAACCGGAAGGCAGAACACAAGACTCAGAGAGGGAGGCTGCCTGCCTGTTAAGGCAACCCAGTGAACCCACCAGGACACTATTCCCCTTTCCCCAAGTCTCACTCAGAGAGGGAGGCTGCCTGCCTGTTAAGGCAACCCAGTGAACCCACCAGGACACTATTCCCCTTTCCCCAAGTCTCACTCAGAGAGGGAGGCTGCCTGCCTGTTAAGGCAACCCAGTGAACCCACCAGGACACTATTCCCCTTTCCCCAAGTCTCACTCAGAGAGGGAGGCTGCCTGCCTGTTAAGGCAACCCAGTGAACCCACCAGGACACTATTCCCCTTTCCCCAAGTCTCACTCAGAGAGGGAGGCTGCCTGCCTGTTAAGGCAACCCAGTGAACCCACCAGGACACTATTCCCCTTTCCCCAAGTCTCACTCAGAGAGGGAGGCTGCCTGCCTGTTAAGGCAACCCAGTGAACCCACCAGGACACTATTCCCCTTTCCCCAAGTCTCACTCAGAGAGGGAGGCTGCCTGCCTGTTAAGGCAACCCAGTGAACCCACCAGGACACTATTCCCCTTTCCCCAAGTCTCACTCAGAGAGGGAGGCTGCCTGCCTGTTAAGGCAACCCAGTGAACCCACCAGGACACTATTCCCCTTTCCCCAAGTCTCACTCAGAGAGGGAGGCTGCCTGTTAAGGCAACCCAGTGAACCCACCAGGACACTATTCCCCTTTCCCCAAGTCTCACTCAGAGAGGGAGGCTGCCTGCCTGTTAAGGCAACCCAGTGAACCCACCAGGACACTATTCCCCTTTCCCCAAGTCTCACTCAGAGAGGGAGGCTGCCTGCCTGTTAAGGCAACCCAGTGAACCCACCAGGACACTATTCCCCTTTCCCCAAGTCTCACTCAGAGAGGGAGGCTGCCTGCCTGTTAAGGCAACCCAGTGAACCCACCAGGACACTATTCCCCTTTCCCCAAGTCTCAGGTGTGAGTGACGAGGCTGAACCCCTTCTCTAATAGTACTCATAAATAATAAACAGATAATATGAAGTAGCAAAGTCTGACAGCCAGCCAGCCAGCCAGCCCACACACACACACACACACACACTGACTGCCGTCTGAATATAAATAATTTAGGCTACACACTAGCTCACTGAATCTGTGTCAGTAGATCAGTAAGCTTTTGTGTGTGTGTGTGTGTGTGTGTGTGTGTGTGTGTGTGTGTGTGTGTGTGTGTGTGTGTGTGTGTGTGTGTGTGTGTGTGTGTGTGTGTGTGTGTGTGTGTGTGTGTGTTGCCATAGGAATGAATAATGGACCATAACTGGTGGCTTAGGTGAAGAAAAAAAAGGAGAGCAATGTGTCTGAGTAATAGCTGGCTTTTGACCAAAAAATATGAAAAAATATAAATAAAATTGGCAACGGCCAATATAAGAAATCCCATTGTAAAATATTACTTTTTAGCCGATTTGTTGATGGAAATACCAGTCGATATACCGGCCCTGCACATTGTCTTGGTACTACTACACCTGGTATATAGTCTCGTTACTACCTGGTACACCTACACATTGACTTGGTACTGCTACACCAGGTATAGAGTCTCGTTACTACCTGGTACCCCTACACATTGACTTGGTACTGCTACACCTGGTATATAGTATCGTTACTACCTGGTACCCCTACACATTGACTTGGTACTGCTACACCTGGTATATAGTCTAGTTACTACCTGGTACCCCTGCACATTGACTTGGTACTGCTACACAAGGTATATAGTCTCGTTACTACCTGGTACCCCTACACATTGACTTGGTACAGTTACACCTGGTATATAGTCTCGTTACTACCTGGTACCCCTACACATTGACTTGGTACTGCTACACCAGGTATATAGTCTCGTTACTACCTGGTACCCCTACACATTGACTTGGTACTGCTACACCAGGTATATAGTCTCGTTACTACCTGGTACACATTGACTTGGTACTGCTACACCAGGTATATAGTATCGTTACTACCTGGTACCCTTACACATTGACTTGGTACTGCTACACCAGGTATATAGTCTCGTTACTACCTGGTACCCCTACACATTGACTTGGTACTGCTACACCAGGTATAGAGTCTCGTTACTACCTGGTACCCCTACACAATGACTTGGTACTGCTACACCTGGTATATAGTCTCGTTACTACCTGGTACCCCTACACATTGACTTGGTACTGCTACACCTGGTATATAGTCTCGTTACTACCTGGTACCCCTACACATTGACTTGGTACTGCTACACCTGGTATATAGTATCGTTACTACCTGGTACACATTGACTTGGTACTGCTACACCAGGTATATAGTCTCATTACTACCTGGTACACATTGACTTGGTACTGCTACACCTGGTATATAGTCTCGTTACTACCTGGTACCCCTACACATTGACTTGGTACTGCTACTCCTGGTATATAGTATCGTTACTACCTGGTACACATTGACTTGGTACTGCTACACCTGGTATATAGTCTCGTTACTACCTGGTACACATTGACTTGGTACTGCTACACCAGGTATATAGTCTCGTTACTACCTGGTACACATTGACTTGGTACTGCTACACCTGGTATATAGTATCGTTACTACCTGGTACACATTGACTTGGTACTACTACACCAGGTATATAGTCTCGTTACTACCTGGTACACATTGACTTGGTACTACTACACCAGGTATATAGTCTCGTTACTACCTGGTACACATTGACTTGGTACTACTACACCAGGTATATAGTCTCGTTACTACCTGGTACACATTGACTTGGTACTGCTACACCTGGTATATAGTCTCGTTACTACCTGGTAGTCCTACACATTGACTTGGTACTGCTACACCAGGTATATAGTCTCGTTACTACCTGGTACACATTGACTTGGTACTGCTACACCTGGTATATAGTCTCGTTACTACCTGGTACACATTGACTTGGTACTGCTACACCAGGTATATAGTCTCGTTACTACCTGGTACACATTGACTTGGTACTGCTACACCTGGTATATAGTATCGTTACTACCTGGTACACATTGACTTGGTACTACTACACCAGGTATATAGTCTCGTTACTACCTGGTACACATTGACTTGGTACTACTACACCAGGTATATAGTCTCGTTACTACCTGGTACACATTGACTTGGTACTACTACACCAGGTATATAGTCTCGTTACTACCTGGTACACATTGACTTGGTACTGCTACACCTGGTATATAGTCTCGTTACTACCTGGTAGTCCTACACATTGACTTGGTACTGCTACACCAGGTATATTGTCTCGTTACTACCTGGTACACATTGACTTGGTACTGCTACACCAGGTATATTGTCTCGTTACTACCTGGTACACATTGACTTGGTACTGCTACACCTGGTATATAGTATCGTTACTACCTGGTACACATTGACTTGGTACTACTACACCAGGTATATAGTCTCGTTACTACCTGGTACACATTGACTTGGTACTACTACACCAGGTATATAGTCTCGTTACTACCTGGTACACATTGACTTGGTACTGCTACACCTGGTATATAGTCTCGTTACTACCTGGTACCCCTACACATTGACTTGGTACTGCTACACCTGGTATATAGTCTCGTTACTACCTGGTACCCCTACACATTGACTTGGTACTGCTACACCAGGTATATAGTCTCGTTACTACCTGGTACCCCTACACATTGACTTGGTACTGCTACACCAGGTATATAGTCTCGTTACTACCTGGTACACATTGACTTGGTACTGCTACACCAGGTATATAGTATCGTTACTACCTGGTACCCTTACACATTGACTTGGTACTGCTACACCAGGTATATAGTCTCGTTACTACCTGGTACCCCTACACATTGACTTGGTACTGCTACACCAGGTATAGAGTCTCGTTACTACCTGGTACCCCTACACATTGACTTGGTACTGCTACACCTGGTATATAGTCTCGTTACTACCTGGTACCCCTACACATTGACTTGGTACTGCTACACCTGGTATATAGTCTCGTTACTACCTGGTACCCCTACACATTGACTTGGTACTGCTACACCTGGTATATAGTATCGTTACTACCTGGTACACATTAACTTGGTACTGCTACACCAGGTATATAGTCTCGTTACTACCTGGTACACATTGACTTGGTACTGCTACACCTGGTATATAGTCTCGTTACTACCTGGTACCCCTACACATTGACTTGGTACTGCTACTCCTGGTATATAGTATCGTTACTACCTGGTACACATTGACTTGGTACTGCTACACCAGGTATATAGTCTCGTTACTACCTGGTACACATTGACTTGGTACTGCTACACCTGGTATATAGTATCGTTACTACCTGGTACACATTGACTTGGTACTACTACACCAGGTATATAGTCTCGTTACTACCTGGTACACATTGACTTGGTACTACTACACCAGGTATATAGTCTCGTTACTACCTGGTACACATTGACTTGGTACTACTACACCAGGTATATAGTCTCGTTACTACCTGGTACACATTGACTTGGTACTGCTACACCTGGTATATAGTCTCGTTACTACCTGGTAGTCCTACACATTGACTTGGTACTGCTACACCAGGTATATAGTCTCGTTACTACCTGGTACACATTGACTTGGTACTGCTACACCTGGTATATAGTCTCGTTACTACCTGGTACACATTGACTTGGTACTGCTACACCAGGTATATAGTCTCGTTACTACCTGGTACACATTGACTTGGTACTGCTACACCTGGTATATAGTATCGTTACTACCTGGTACACATTGACTTGGTACTACTACACCAGGTATATAGTCTCGTTACTACCTGGTACACATTGACTTGGTACTACTACACCAGGTATATAGTCTCGTTACTACCTGGTACACATTGACTTGGTACTACTACACCAGGTATATAGTCTCGTTACTACCTGGTACACATTGACTTGGTACTGCTACACCAGGTATATAGTCTCGTTACTACCTGGTAGTCCTACACATTGACTTGGTACTGCTACACCAGGTATATAGTCTCGTTACTACCTGGTACACATTGACTTGGTACTGCTACACCAGGTATATAGTCTCGTTACTACCTGGTACACATTGACTTGGTACTGCTACACCTGGTATATAGTATCGTTACTACCTGGTACACATTGACTTGGTACTACTACACCAGGTATATAGTCTCATTACTACCTGGTACACATTGACTTGGTACTACTACACCAGGTATATAGTCTCGTTACTACCTGGTACACATTGACTTGGTACTACTACACCAGGTATATAGTCTCGTTACTACCTGGTACACATTGACTTGGTACTGCTACACCTGGTATATAGTCTCGTTACTACCTGGTAGTCCTACACATTGACTTGGTACTGCTACACCAGGTATATAGTCTCGTTACTACCTGGTACACATTGACTTGGTACTGCTACACCTGGTATATAGTCTCGTTACTACCTGGTACACATTGACTTGGTACTGCTACACCAGGTATATAGTCTCGTTACTACCTGGTACACATTGACTTGGTACTGCTACACCTGGTATATAGTATCGTTACTACCTGGTACACATTGACTTGGTACTACTACACCAGGTATATAGTCTCGTTACTACCTGGTACACATTGACTTGGTACTACTACACCAGGTATATAGTCTCGTTACTACCTGGTACACATTGACTTGGTACTACTACACCAGGTATATAGTCTCGTTACTACCTGGTACACATTGACTTGGTACTGCTACACCTGGTATATAGTCTCGTTACTACCTGGTAGTCCTACACATTGACTTGGTACTGCTACACCAGGTATATAGTCTCGTTACTACCTGGTACACATTGACTTGGTACTGCTACACCAGGTATATAGTCTCGTTACTACCTGGTACACATTGACTTGGTACTGCTACACCTGGTATATAGTATCGTTACTACCTGGTACACATTGACTTGGTACTACTACACCAGGTATATAGTCTCGTTACTACCTGGTACACATTGACTTGGTACTACTACACCAGGTATATAGTCTCGTTACTACCTGGTACACATTGACTTGGTACTGCTACACCTGGTATATAGTCTCGTTACTACCTGGTACCCCTACACATTGACTTGGTACTGCTACACCTGGTATATAGTCTCGTTACTACCTGGTACCCCTACACATTGACTTGGTACTGCTACACCAGGTATATAGTCTCGTTACTACCTGGTACCCCTACACATTGACTTGGTACTGCTACACCAGGTATATAGTCTCGTTACTACCTGGTACACATTGACTTGGTACTGCTACACCAGGTATATAGTATCGTTACTACCTGGTACCCTTACACATTGACTTGGTACTGCTACACCAGGTATATAGTCTCGTTACTACCTGGTACCCCTACACATTGACTTGGTACTGCTACACCAGGTATAGAGTCTCGTTACTACCTGGTACCCCTACACATTGACTTGGTACTGCTACACCTGGTATATAGTCTCGTTACTACCTGGTACCCCTACACATTGACTTGGTACTGCTACACCTGGTATATAGTCTCGTTACTACCTGGTACCCCTACACATTGACTTGGTACTGCTACACCTGGTATATAGTATCGTTACTACCTGGTACACATTGACTTGGTACTGCTACACCAGGTATATAGTCTCGTTACTACCTGGTACACATTGACTTGGTACTGCTACACCTGGTATATAGTCTCGTTACTACCTGGTACCCCTACACATTGACTTGGTACTGCTACTCCTGGTATATAGTATCGTTACTACCTGGTACACATTGACTTGGTACTGCTACACCAGGTATATAGTCTCGTTACTACCTGGTACACATTGACTTGGTACTGCTACACCTGGTATATAGTATCGTTACTACCTGGTACACATTGACTTGGTACTACTACACCAGGTATATAGTCTCGTTACTACCTGGTACACATTGACTTGGTACTACTACACCAGGTATATAGTCTCGTTACTACCTGGTACACATTGACTTGGTACTACTACACCAGGTATATAGTCTCGTTACTACCTGGTACACATTGACTTGGTACTGCTACACCTGGTATATAGTCTCGTTACTACCTGGTAGTCCTACACATTGACTTGGTACTGCTACACCAGGTATATAGTCTCGTTACTACCTGGTACACATTGACTTGGTACTGCTACACCTGGTATATAGTCTCGTTACTACCTGGTACACATTGACTTGGTACTGCTACACCAGGTATATAGTCTCGTTACTACCTGGTACACATTGACTTGGTACTGCTACACCTGGTATATAGTATCGTTACTACCTGGTACACATTGACTTGGTACTACTACACCAGGTATATAGTCTCGTTACTACCTGGTACACATTGACTTGGTACTACTACACCAGGTATATAGTCTCGTTACTACCTGGTACACATTGACTTGGTACTACTACACCAGGTATATAGTCTCGTTACTACCTGGTACACATTGACTTGGTACTGCTACACCAGGTATATAGTCTCGTTACTACCTGGTAGTCCTACACATTGACTTGGTACTGCTACACCAGGTATATAGTCTCGTTACTACCTGGTACACATTGACTTGGTACTGCTACACCAGGTATATAGTCTCGTTACTACCTGGTACACATTGACTTGGTACTGCTACACCTGGTATATAGTATCGTTACTACCTGGTACACATTGACTTGGTACTACTACACCAGGTATATAGTCTCGTTACTACCTGGTACACATTGACTTGGTACTACTACACCAGGTATATAGTCTCGTTACTACCTGGTACACATTGACTTGGTACTACTACACCAGGTATATAGTCTCGTTACTACCTGGTACACATTGACTTGGTACTACTACACCAGGTATATAGTCTCGTTACTACCTGGTACACATTGACTTGGTACTGCTACACCTGGTATATAGTCTCGTTACTACCTGGTAGTCCTACACATTGACTTGGTACTGCTACACCAGGTATATAGTCTCGTTACTACCTGGTACACATTGACTTGGTACTGCTACACCTGGTATATAGTCTCGTTACTACCTGGTACACATTGACTTGGTACTGCTACACCAGGTATATAGTCTCGTTACTACCTGGTACACATTGACTTGGTACTGCTACACCTGGTATATAGTATCGTTACTACCTGGTACACATTGACTTGGTACTACTACACCAGGTATATAGTCTCGTTACTACCTGGTACACATTGACTTGGTACTACTACACCAGGTATATAGTCTCGTTACTACCTGGTACACATTGACTTGGTACTACTACACCAGGTATATAGTCTCGTTACTACCTGGTACACATTGACTTGGTACTGCTACACCTGGTATATAGTCTCGTTACTACCTGGTAGTCCTACACATTGACTTGGTACTGCTACACCAGGTATATAGTCTCGTTACTACCTGGTACACATTGACTTGGTACTGCTACACCAGGTATATAGTCTCGTTACTACCTGGTACACATTGACTTGGTACTGCTACACCTGGTATATAGTATCGTTACTACCTGGTACACATTGACTTGGTACTACTACACCAGGTATATAGTCTCGTTACTACCTGGTACACATTGACTTGGTACTGCTACACCTGGTATATAGTCTCGTTACTACCTGGTACCCCTACACATTGACTTGGTACTGCTACACCTGGTATATAGTCTCGTTACTACCTGGTACCCCTACACATTGACTTGGTACTGCTACACCAGGTATATAGTCTCGTTACTACCTGGTACCCCTACACATTGACTTGGTACTGCTACACCAGGTATATAGTCTCGTTACTACCTGGTACACATTGACTTGGTACTGCTACACCAGGTATATAGTATCGTTACTACCTGGTACCCTTACACATTGACTTGGTACTGCTACACCAGGTATATAGTCTCGTTACTACCTGGTACCCCTACACATTGACTTGGTACTGCTACACCAGGTATAGAGTCTCGTTACTACCTGGTACCCCTACACATTGACTTGGTACTGCTACACCTGGTATATAGTCTCGTTACTACCTGGTACCCCTACACATTGACTTGGTACTGCTACACCTGGTATATAGTCTCGTTACTACCTGGTACCCCTACACATTGACTTGGTACTGCTACACCTGGTATATAGTATCGTTACTACCTGGTACACATTGACTTGGTACTGCTACACCAGGTATATAGTCTCGTTACTACCTGGTACACATTGACTTGGTACTGCTACACCTGGTATATAGTCTCGTTACTACCTGGTACCCCTACACATTGACTTGGTACTGCTACTCCTGGTATATAGTATCGTTACTACCTGGTACACATTGACTTGGTACTGCTACACCTGGTATATAGTCTCGTTACTACCTGGTACACATTGACTTGGTACTGCTACACCAGGTATATAGTCTCGTTACTACCTGGTACACATTGACTTGGTACTGCTACACCTGGTATATAGTATCGTTACTACCTGGTACACATTGACTTGGTACTACTACACCAGGTATATAGTCTCGTTACTACCTGGTACACATTGACTTGGTACTACTACACCAGGTATATAGTCTCGTTACTACCTGGTACACATTGACTTGGTACTACTACACCAGGTATATAGTCTCGTTACTACCTGGTACACATTGACTTGGTACTGCTACACCTGGTATATAGTCTCGTTACTACCTGGTAGTCCTACACATTGACTTGGTACTGCTACACCAGGTATATAGTCTCGTTACTACCTGGTACACATTGACTTGGTACTGCTACACCTGGTATATAGTCTCGTTACTACCTGGTACACATTGACTTGGTACTGCTACACCAGGTATATAGTCTCGTTACTACCTGGTACACATTGACTTGGTACTGCTACACCTGGTATATAGTATCGTTACTACCTGGTACACATTGACTTGGTACTACTACACCAGGTATATAGTCTCGTTACTACCTGGTACACATTGACTTGGTACTACTACACCAGGTATATAGTCTCGTTACTACCTGGTACACATTGACTTGGTACTACTACACCAGGTATATAGTCTCGTTACTACCTGGTACACATTGACTTGGTACTGCTACACCAGGTATATAGTCTCGTTACTACCTGGTACACATTGACTTGGTACTGCTACACCTGGTATATAGTATCGTTACTACCTGGTACACATTGACTTGGTACTACTACACCAGGTATATAGTCTCGTTACTACCTGGTACACATTGACTTGGTACTACTACACCAGGTATATAGTCTCGTTACTACCTGGTACACATTGACTTGGTACTACTACACCAGGTATATAGTCTCGTTACTACCTGGTACACATTGACTTGGTACTGCTACACCTGGTATATAGTCTCGTTACTACCTGGTAGTCCTACACATTGACTTGGTACTGCTACACCAGGTATATAGTCTCGTTACTACCTGGTACACATTGACTTGGTACTGCTACACCAGGTATATAGTCTCGTTACTACCTGGTACACATTGACTTGGTACTGCTACACCTGGTATATAGTATCGTTACTACCTGGTACACATTGACTTGGTACTACTACACCAGGTATATAGTCTCGTTACTACCTGGTACACATTGACTTGGTACTACTACACCAGGTATATAGTCTCGTTACTACCTGGTACACATTGACTTGGTACTGCTACACCTGGTATATAGTCTCGTTACTACCTGGTACCCCTACACATTGACTTGGTACTGCTACACCTGGTATATAGTCTCGTTACTACCTGGTACCCCTACACATTGACTTGGTACTGCTACACCAGGTATATAGTCTCGTTACTACCTGGTACCCCTACACATTGACTTGGTACTGCTACACCAGGTATATAGTCTCGTTACTACCTGGTACACATTGACTTGGTACTGCTACACCAGGTATATAGTATCGTTACTACCTGGTACCCTTACACATTGACTTGGTACTGCTACACCAGGTATATAGTCTCGTTACTACCTGGTACCCCTACACATTGACTTGGTACTGCTACACCAGGTATAGAGTCTCGTTACTACCTGGTACCCCTACACATTGACTTGGTACTGCTACACCTGGTATATAGTCTCGTTACTACCTGGTACCCCTACACATTGACTTGGTACTGCTACACCTGGTATATAGTCTCGTTACTACCTGGTACCCCTACACATTGACTTGGTACTGCTACACCTGGTATATAGTATCGTTACTACCTGGTACACATTGACTTGGTACTGCTACACCAGGTATATAGTCTCGTTACTACCTGGTACACATTGACTTGGTACTGCTACACCTGGTATATAGTCTCGTTACTACCTGGTACCCCTACACATTGACTTGGTACTGCTACTCCTGGTATATAGTATCGTTACTACCTGGTACACATTGACTTGGTACTGCTACACCTGGTATATAGTCTCGTTACTACCTGGTACACATTGACTTGGTACTGCTACACCAGGTATATAGTCTCGTTACTACCTGGTACACATTGACTTGGTACTGCTACACCTGGTATATAGTATCGTTACTACCTGGTACACATTGACTTGGTACTACTACACCAGGTATATAGTCTCGTTACTACCTGGTACACATTGACTTGGTACTACTACACCAGGTATATAGTCTCGTTACTACCTGGTACACATTGACTTGGTACTACTACACCAGGTATATAGTCTCGTTACTACCTGGTACACATTGACTTGGTACTACTACACCAGGTATATAGTCTCGTTACTACCTGGTACACATTGACTTGGTACTGCTACACCTGGTATATAGTCTCGTTACTACCTGGTAGTCCTACACATTGACTTGGTACTGCTACACCAGGTATATAGTTTCGTTACTACCTGGTACACATTGACTTGGTACTGCTACACCTGGTATATAGTCTCGTTACTACCTGGTACACATTGACTTGGTACTGCTACACCAGGTATATAGTCTCGTTACTACCTGGTACACATTGACTTGGTACTGCTACACCTGGTATATAGTATCGTTACTACCTGGTACACATTGACTTGGTACTACTACACCAGGTATATAGTCTCGTTACTACCTGGTACACATTGACTTGGTACTACTACACCAGGTATATAGTCTCGTTACTACCTGGTACACATTGACTTGGTACTACTACACCAGGTATATAGTCTCGTTACTACCTGGTACACATTGACTTGGTACTGCTACACCAGGTATATAGTCTCGTTACTACCTGGTAGTCCTACACATTGACTTGGTACTGCTACACCAGGTATATAGTCTCGTTACTACCTGGTACACATTGACTTGGTACTGCTACACCAGGTATATAGTCTCGTTACTACCTGGTAGTCCTACACATTGACTTGGTACTGCTACACCAGGTATATAGTCTCGTTACTACCTGGTACACATTGACTTGGTACTGCTACACCAGGTATATAGTCTCGTTACTACCTGGTACACATTGACTTGGTACTGCTACACCTGGTATATAGTCTCGTTACTACCTGGTACCCCTACACATTGACTTGGTACTGCTACTCCTGGTATATAGTATCGTTACTACCTGGTACACATTGACTTGGTACTGCTACACCTGGTATATAGTCTCGTTACTACCTGGTACACATTGACTTGGTACTGCTACACCAGGTATATAGTCTCGTTACTACCTGGTACACATTGACTTGGTACTGCTACACCTGGTATATAGTATCGTTACTACCTGGTACACATTGACTTGGTACTACTACACCAGGTATATAGTCTCGTTACTACCTGGTACACATTGACTTGGTACTACTACACCAGGTATATAGTCTCGTTACTACCTGGTACACATTGACTTGGTACTACTACACCAGGTATATAGTCTCGTTACTACCTGGTACACATTGACTTGGTACTGCTACACCTGGTATATAGTCTCGTTACTACCTGGTAGTCCTACACATTGACTTGGTACTGCTACACCAGGTATATAGTCTCGTTACTACCTGGTACACATTGACTTGGTACTGCTACACCTGGTATATAGTCTCGTTACTACCTGGTACACATTGACTTGGTACTGCTACACCAGGTATATAGTCTCGTTACTACCTGGTACACATTGACTTGGTACTGCTACACCTGGTATATAGTATCGTTACTACCTGGTACACATTGACTTGGTACTACTACACCAGGTATATAGTCTCGTTACTACCTGGTACACATTGACTTGGTACTACTACACCAGGTATATAGTCTCGTTACTACCTGGTACACATTGACTTGGTACTACTACACCAGGTATATAGTCTCGTTACTACCTGGTACACATTGACTTGGTACTGCTACACCAGGTATATAGTCTCGTTACTACCTGGTAGTCCTACACATTGACTTGGTACTGCTACACCAGGTATATAGTCTCGTTACTACCTGGTACACATTGACTTGGTACTGCTACACCAGGTATATAGTCTCGTTACTACCTGGTACACATTGACTTGGTACTGCTACACCTGGTATATAGTATCGTTACTACCTGGTACACATTGACTTGGTACTACTACACCAGGTATATAGTCTCGTTACTACCTGGTACACATTGACTTGGTACTACTACACCAGGTATATAGTCTCGTTACTACCTGGTACACATTGACTTGGTACTACTACACCAGGTATATAGTCTCGTTACTACCTGGTACACATTGACTTGGTACTACTACACCAGGTATATAGTCTCGTTACTACCTGGTACACATTGACTTGGTACTGCTACACCTGGTATATAGTCTCGTTACTACCTGGTAGTCCTACACATTGACTTGGTACTGCTACACCAGGTATATAGTCTCGTTACTACCTGGTACACATTGACTTGGTACTGCTACACCTGGTATATAGTCTCGTTACTACCTGGTACACATTGACTTGGTACTGCTACACCAGGTATATAGTCTCGTTACTACCTGGTACACATTGACTTGGTACTGCTACACCTGGTATATAGTATCGTTACTACCTGGTACACATTGACTTGGTACTACTACACCAGGTATATAGTCTCGTTACTACCTGGTACACATTGACTTGGTACTACTACACCAGGTATATAGTCTCGTTACTACCTGGTACACATTGACTTGGTACTACTACACCAGGTATATAGTCTCGTTACTACCTGGTACACATTGACTTGGTACTGCTACACCTGGTATATAGTCTCGTTACTACCTGGTAGTCCTACACATTGACTTGGTACTGCTACACCAGGTATATAGTCTCGTTACTACCTGGTACACATTGACTTGGTACTGCTACACCAGGTATATAGTCTCGTTACTACCTGGTACACATTGACTTGGTACTGCTACACCTGGTATATAGTATCGTTACTACCTGGTACACATTGACTTGGTACTACTACACCAGGTATATAGTCTCGTTACTACCTGGTACACATTGACTTGGTACTACTACACCAGGTATATAGTCTCGTTACTACCTGGTACACATTGACTTGGTACTGCTACACCTGGTATATAGTCTCGTTACTACCTGGTACCCCTACACATTGACTTGGTACTGCTACACCTGGTATATAGTCTCGTTACTACCTGGTACCCCTACACATTGACTTGGTACTGCTACACCAGGTATATAGTCTCGTTACTACCTGGTACCCCTACACATTGACTTGGTACTGCTACACCAGGTATATAGTCTCGTTACTACCTGGTACACATTGACTTGGTACTGCTACACCAGGTATATAGTATCGTTACTACCTGGTACCCTTACACATTGACTTGGTACTGCTACACCAGGTATATAGTCTCGTTACTACCTGGTACCCCTACACATTGACTTGGTACTGCTACACCAGGTATAGAGTCTCGTTACTACCTGGTACCCCTACACATTGACTTGGTACTGCTACACCTGGTATATAGTCTCGTTACTACCTGGTACCCCTACACATTGACTTGGTACTGCTACACCTGGTATATAGTCTCGTTACTACCTGGTACCCCTACACATTGACTTGGTACTGCTACACCTGGTATATAGTATCGTTACTACCTGGTACACATTGACTTGGTACTGCTACACCAGGTATATAGTCTCGTTACTACCTGGTACACATTGACTTGGTACTGCTACACCTGGTATATAGTCTCGTTACTACCTGGTACCCCTACACATTGACTTGGTACTGCTACTCCTGGTATATAGTATCGTTACTACCTGGTACACATTGACTTGGTACTGCTACACCTGGTATATAGTCTCGTTACTACCTGGTACACATTGACTTGGTACTGCTACACCAGGTATATAGTCTCGTTACTACCTGGTACACATTGACTTGGTACTGCTACACCTGGTATATAGTATCGTTACTACCTGGTACACATTGACTTGGTACTACTACACCAGGTATATAGTCTCGTTACTACCTGGTACACATTGACTTGGTACTACTACACCAGGTATATAGTCTCGTTACTACCTGGTACACATTGACTTGGTACTACTACACCAGGTATATAGTCTCGTTACTACCTGGTACACATTGACTTGGTACTGCTACACCTGGTATATAGTCTCGTTACTACCTGGTAGTCCTACACATTGACTTGGTACTGCTACACCAGGTATATAGTCTCGTTACTACCTGGTACACATTGACTTGGTACTGCTACACCTGGTATATAGTCTCGTTACTACCTGGTACACATTGACTTGGTACTGCTACACCAGGTATATAGTCTCGTTACTACCTGGTACACATTGACTTGGTACTGCTACACCTGGTATATAGTATCGTTACTACCTGGTACACATTGACTTGGTACTACTACACCAGGTATATAGTCTCGTTACTACCTGGTACACATTGACTTGGTACTACTACACCAGGTATATAGTCTCGTTACTACCTGGTACACATTGACTTGGTACTACTACACCAGGTATATAGTCTCGTTACTACCTGGTACACATTGACTTGGTACTGCTACACCAGGTATATAGTCTCGTTACTACCTGGTAGTCCTACACATTGACTTGGTACTGCTACACCAGGTATATAGTCTCGTTACTACCTGGTACACATTGACTTGGTACTGCTACACCAGGTATATAGTCTCGTTACTACCTGGTACACATTGACTTGGTACTGCTACACCTGGTATATAGTATCGTTACTACCTGGTACACATTGACTTGGTACTACTACACCAGGTATATAGTCTCGTTACTACCTGGTACACATTGACTTGGTACTACTACACCAGGTATATAGTCTCGTTACTACCTGGTACCCCTACACATTGACTTGGTACTGCTACACCTGGTATATAGTCTCGTTACTACCTGGTACCCCTACACATTGACTTACATTTAAAAAATTTACATTTTAGTCATTTAGCAGACGCTCTTATCCAGAGCGACTTACAGTAGAGTGCATACATTTTTTATTGAATTTTTTTATTTATTTTTAAATTGTTTTACTTTTAATTTTAATTTTATTTTTTTACATACTGAGACAAGGATATCCCTACCGGCCAAACCCTCCCTAACCCGGACGACACTATGCCAATTGTGCGTCGCCCCACAGATCTCCCGGTTGCGGCCGGCTGCGACAGAGCCTGGGCGCGAACCCAGCCCAGCCTGGGCGCGAACCCAGAGACTCTGGTGGCGCAGCTAGTGCCCTAGACCACTGCGCCACCCGGGAGACTTGATACTACTACACCTGGTATATAATCTCGTTGTTTATTTTGTTGTCTATTTCTCTCAGGTTCTATTGGTTTTCATATCCACTTTCTTTCATTGTCCAGTAGCCACGATCCCATGCTAGTTGTAGCGTCCCATGCTAGTTGTAGCGTCCCATGCTGGTTGTAGCGTCCCATGCTAGTTGTAGCGTCCCATGCTGGTTGTAGCGTCCCATGCTAGTTGTAGCGTCCCATGCTGGTTGTAGCGTCCCATGCTGGTTGTAGCGTCCCATGCTAGTTGTAGAGTCCCATGCTAGTTGTAGCGTCCCATGCTGGTTTGTAGCGTCCCATGCTGGTTGTTGCGTTCAATGCTGGTTGTAGCGTCTCATGCTAGTTGTAGCGTCCCATGCTAGTTGTAGCGTCCAATGCTAGTTGTAGCGTCCCATGCTGGTTTGTAGCGTCCCATGCTGGTTGTAGCGTCCCATGCTAGTTGTTGCGTCCCATGCTAGTTGTTGCGTCCCATGCTAGTTGTTGCGTTCCATGCTAGTTGTTGCGTCCCATGCTAGTTGTTGCGTCCCATGCTGGTTGTAGCGTCCCATGCTGGTTGTAGCGTCCCATGCTAGTTGTAGCGTCCCATGCTAGTTGTTGCGTCCCATACTAGTTGTAGCGTCCCATGCTAGTTGTAGCGTCCCATGCTAGTTGTTGCGTCCCATGCTAGTTGTTGCGTCCCATGCTAGTTGTTGTGTCACATACTAGTTGTAGCGTCCCATGCTAGTTGTAGCCTCCCATGCTAGTTGTTGCATCTTTACATCTCCCCGCTTTCTACATTTCTAACAGATATTACCATCTCTGTCACATGAAACCGCTTGCAAGTGTGGTGCGCTTTTGACAATGTTTTCCTGCTAAGTGCATTATGGAACGAACATTCATGCATAGCTTACTGCCTTGTGTGCATTGCTGTGCTTATAATGTGAGGGAAAAAATAGTTGAAAAACATTTTAAGCTACATTTTCTGATGTGATGCATCAGCCTCGTTTTTTAAATTTATTGGTGAGGCCTAAACGTTCTGCCTCATTGCTTTTTTTGGTACTTTTTACCTCTTTTTCTCCACAATTTCGTGGAGATTGGTAGTTACAGTCTTGTCCCATCGGTGCAACTCCCATACGTCCTCCGAAACACGACCCTGCCAAGTCACGCTGCTTCTTGACACACTGCTCGCTTAACCCGGGAAGCCAGCCGCACCAATGTGTCGGAGGAAACACCATACACCTGGCGACCGAAATCAGCTTGCAGGTCACGGCCGGCTATGACACAGCTTGTCATCGTGGTTGACGCCTCAAGCACTGCGATGCACTGCCTTAGACCACCGCACCACTCGGGATGCCCATGCCTCATTGCTTTTTTTAAATTTTTATTTTTATTTTTTATGTAGCCTAGGCCGTCCCGCAACTGTCCCAAAGCCTGTTCGGAATAGGTTATTTCTTTCTCACACAGAATGACAAGCTGACCAAGACAATAAGTAAACCTTTCTACGATGAGGGGATAGTAGTTTGACATCGGCTAGTGATTTTCCTGTTTGTTACTCGTCTTGTTTCCTGAGGAAAAGTATTGTTACTCGTCTTGTTTCCTGAGGAAAAGTATTGGTACTCGTCTTGCTTCCTGAGGGAAAGTATTGTTACTCGTCTTGTTTCTTGCGGGAAAGTATTGGTACTCGTCTTGCTTCCTGAGGGAAAGTATTGTTACTCGTCTTGTTTCATGAGGAAAAGTAAATGTGATCAGTCATTCTAACATCTTCAGAATGTCATCAGAATTCGGTCAGAAGGACGGCAAGTCGTTGCATCCTCGACTAGCATGTTCTGTTCAGATGATTTACCATCATGTAAAATGGGATTTCTGTCATTCTGAGCACAGTGGGTGGACGTCCCAAATCAGAGAGAGAGAGAGAGACCCTCCAGCCCCCTGCCCAACTTCCCCTCTGCTCTACAGCGGGTCTCTATCGTCATGCCGACAGCTCAATAATTGCCTTATTATCATTTATTAATAGAGAGCCATTAGGCCATTAGGCAGGCTGGAGACGTCTGGGGCCATTAGGCAGGCTGGAGACGTCTGAGGCCATTAGGCAGGCTGGAGACGTCTGGGGCCATTAGGCAGACTGGAGACGTCTGGGGCCATTAGGCAGGCTGGAGACGTCTGGGGCCATTAGGCAGGCTGGAGACGTCTGGGGCCATTAGGCAGGCTGGAGACGTCTGGGGCCAATAGGCAGGCTGGAGACGTCTGGGGCCATTAGGCAGGATGGAGACGTCTGGGGCCAATAGGCAGGCTGTAGACGTCTGGGGCCATTAGGCAGGCTGGAGACGTCTGGGGCCATTAGGCAGGCTGGAGACGTCTGGGGCCAATAGGCAGGATCTCCTGTCTCATGTCCCAGTTACAGTGTGGTCTGCTATTTGTCTCCTGTCCCAGTTGCGTCTGGGGCGCATCTGCTCTGCACCAGGACCTAACCAGGACCTAACCAGGACCTAACCAGGATCTAACCAAGACCTAACCAGGACCTAACCAGGACCTAACCAGGATCTAACCAAGACCTAACCAGGACCTAACCAGGATCTAACCAAGACCTAACCAGGACCTAACCAGGACCTAACCAGGATCTAACCAAGACCTAACCAGGACCTAACCAGGATCTAACCAGGACCTAACCAGGACCTAACCAAGACCTAACCAGGACCTAACCAAGACCTAACCAAGACCTAACCAGGACCTAACCAAGACCTAACCAGGACCTAACCAGGACCTAACCAAGACCAAACCAGGACCTAACCAGGACCTAACCAAGACCTAACCAGGACATAACCAGCACCTAAACAGGACCTAACCAGGACCTAACACGCATATCTCCCTCTACCGTGGCACGTCCTCTATCTCTCTCTCTCTCTCTCCACCGTGGCACGTCCTCTATCTCTCTCTCTACCGTGGCACGTCTTCCATCTCTCTCTCTCTCTCTACCGTGGCACGTCCTCTATCTCTCTCTCTCTCTCCACCGTGGCACGTCCTCTATCTCTCTCTCTCTACCGTGGCACGTCCTCCATCTCTCTCTCTACCGTGGCACGTCCTCCATCTCTCTCTCTCTACCGTGGCACGTCCTCCATCTCTCTCTCTCTCTACCGTGGCATGTCCTCTCTCTCTCTCTCTACCATGGCACGTCCTCCATCTCTCTCTCTCTAACGTGGCATGTCCTCCATCTCTCTCTCTCTACCGTGGCACGTCCTCCATCTCTCTCTCTACCGTGGCACGTCCTCTCTCTCTCTCTCTACCGTGGCACGTCCTCTCTCTCTCTCTCTACAGTGTCACGTCCTCCATCTCTCTCTCTCTACCGTGGCACGTCCTCTATCTCTCTCTCTCTACCGTGGCACGTCCTCTATCTCTCTCTCTCTACCGTGGCACGTCCTCTATCTCTCTCTCTCTACCGTGGCACGTCCTCTATCTCTCTCTCTCTACCGTGGCACGTCCTCTATCTCTCTCTCTCTACCGTGGCACGTCCTCTATCTCTCTCTCTCTACCGTGGCACGTCCTCTATCTCTCTCTCTCTACCGTGGCACGTCCTCTATCTCTCTCTCTCTACCGTGGCACGTCCTCTATCTCTCTCTCTCTAACGTGGCACGTCCTCCATCTCTCTCTCTCTACCGTAGCACGTCCTCTATCTCTCTCTCTCTACCGTGGCATGTCCTCTATCTCTCTCTCTCTACCGTGGCATGTCCTCTATCTCTCTCTCTCTACCGTGGCATGTCCTTTATCGCTCTCTCTACTGCGGCACGTCCTCCATCTCTCTCTCTACCGTGGCACGTCCTCCATCTCTCTCTCTCTACCGTGGCACGTCCCCTATCTCTCTCTCTCTCTACCGTGGCACGTCCTCCATCTCTCTCTCTACCGTGGCACGTCCTCATCTCTCTCTCTACCGTGGCACGTCCTCATCTCTCTCTCTACCGTGGCACGTCCTCCATCTCTCTCTCTACCGTGGCACGTCCTCCATCTCTCTCTCTACCGTGGCACGTCCCCTATCTCTCTCTCTCTACCGTGGCACGTCCTCTATCTCTCTCTCTCTACCGTGGCACGTCCTCCATCTCTCTCTCTCTACCGTAGCACGTCCTCTATCTCTCTCTCTCTACCGTGGCACGTCCTCCATCTCTCTCTCTACCGTAGCACGTCCTCTATCTCTCTCTCTCTACCGTGGCATGTCCTCTATCTCTCTCTCTCTACCGTGGCATGTCCTCTATCTCTCTCTCTCTACCGTGGCACGTCCTCTATCTCTCTCTCTCTACCGTGGCACGTCCCCTATCTCTCTCTCTACCGTGGCACGTCCTCCATCTCTCTCTTTCTACCGTGGCACGTCCTCCATCTCTCTCTCTCTACCTGGCACGTCCTCCATCTCTCTCTCTACCTGGCACGTCCTCCATCTCTCTCTCTACCGTGGCACGTCCTCCATCTCTCTCTCTACCGTGGCACGTCCTCCATCTCTCTCTCTCTACCGTGGCACGTCCTCCATCTCTCTCTCTACCGTGGCACGTCCTCCATCTCTCTCTCTACCGTGGCACGTCCTCCATCTCTCTCTCTACCGTGGCACGTCCTCCATCTCTCTCTCTCTACCGTGGCACGTCCTCTCTCTCTCTCTACATCTGTTAACTGCAACAGTCAGTTATAGCGATAACTGCTCCCTCATAACAGAGGCAAGACTCACCGGAAATACATTTAACCGGTCACGCTTATCGTTCTATAGGCAATTTGCATAATTTTGTGGCATTAAATTGGCGTGTGTGTATTTCCGTTCGTCATCATGTATCTTATCACACGTGCACAGCGTACAGAGCCTAGTTCGAGGAGCGGAATGGTCTGTCAGACAGAGTGAGAGCAGCTCCTCAAACTAGGACTGGAATGACACATGCTTTTATAAGCCCAGTCAAGGAGCAATAAATAAATGCAATCGCTCGTAAAAAAAAAAAAAACACTTCCATTTAATGTGATGTCGGCGCTCCAGTCCGCGCCCACACTTGTCAACAATCAACACCCTTGATGTAAAATCCTGGAGTTTTACTTGGCTACAAAAGGTGAAGGGTCGTCTCCCAGCAACACATTTAGTAAATCAGATCCTCTTATCAGAGCTCTGTGGAAGGAGAGAGAAGAGGACCAGAGCTGAGGTTGCCTAAAGCATCTTAGCACTAACATCATCTTAGCTCCATTGAAACTAAATGGACAAAATATGATCTTCGTGCTACGATTCTTTTGGGAAACTCAGCCCAGTTATAGTAGATTACCTGGAAAACACTAAGCTCCAGCAAGTAATAAACATTTCTATTTGTGTGTGTGTGTGTGTGTGTGTGTGTGTGTGTGTGTGTGTGTGTGTGTGTGTGTGTGTGTGTGTGTGTGTGTGTGTGTGTGTGTGTGTGTGTGTGTGTGTGTGTGTGTGTGTGTGTGTGTGTGTGTGTGTGTGTGTGTGTTCATGTGTGTGTGTGTGCGTGTGCATCTGTGTGCGTCTGTGTGCGTGTGTGTGTGTGTGTGTGTGTGTGTGTGTGTGTGTGTGTGTGTGTGTGATCAGAGTTGTCCATTTCACACCCAGCTGAAGTCCATCAGAGAGCTACTGTGTGTCTGCGAGTGCTGAGCAATTAGTGCCTTGAGGTCGGCTCGGTTTCAGTTCAATTATTATTTTTAAATGATCAAGATTTTTCCGATTTCGGTTATTTATTCAAAGAAATGCATTATGAAATAATTACATTAAAATGATTTTAATGGAAATTCCAAAGCCCAAAAAAAGTGAACATTCCAAAACATAGAAAATATTCCATTGTCTCTGTCAGATCCACATTTCGGCAGAAATCAACAACAAAAAATGGAAAAATACTATAAAATAATAACATACTTCAGTTGTGAAAATTACTTTGTTTTTATTTGATGATCTGATTATTATTCATTGAGACAATAGCATCCAGCCAGACCATATAACGCTATCTCTGTGCTCCCTATACCGTACTGTCTATTGTCATCCTATTTAGCTAGACTAGCCCTGCCTAAGTATGCTGCAGAGATGTCTGACAAAATCATTGTACTAGTTATTCAAAGTAGATAAGGCATACTTTCACCAACTGCCTCTATCCCTCTGGTAAGTTGTGTTGTGTACACTACTCTCTCATGTGGTCTGTGTGTATCTAACCTAGTGTAGCCCTGAACCTGGAAAAAACTAGCGCAATGGATTATGGTCACTGTAGTTAATTACCGCGTTAATGCATTGAACTAGGTTGAATATTTGCTTCATGAAAACTACAACTCCCTTCAGCCCCGGCGTCCCACATAGTTCTGGACTCGATCTCTCTCCTGAATGATTTGATCTCTCTCCTGAATGATTTGATCTCTCTCCTGAATGATTTGATCTCTCTCCTGAATGATTTGATCTCTCTCCTGAATGATTTGATTTCTCTCCTGAATGATTTGATCTCTCTCCTGAATGATTTGATCTCTCTCCTGAATGATTTGATTTCTCTCCTGAATGATTTGATCTCTCTCCTGAATGATTTGATCTCTCTCCTGAATGATTTGATTTCTCTCCTGAATGATTTGATCTCTCTCCTGAATGATTTGATTTCTCTCCTGAATGATTTGATTTCTCTCTTGAGAAAAAGTGTTGGGCTCACAACATTTTTCTTTTAAAGGAAATGGAATTCAAGTAATTTAACCGATGTCGGTCAACTAGTTATTTACCAACCGAAATGTATTCCTGTCTGGCAGAGAGAGATTTGTTGTGATTCTCCCCAGACAGGACAACTCTCTCTCTCTCACCAGTAACACGCTACTGAATACCACAAATAATATCTGCTGAGCTTCAAAAGATCTGTGATCAAATGTTACTGCTTCTATCCAGCCTGTCACCAAGCAGACCACATGGGAAATGGGCCAGCCACCAACAAGCTGACCACATGGGAAATGGGCCAGCCACCACCAAGCAGACCACATGGGAAATGGGCCAGCCACCACCGAGCAGACCACATGGGAAATGGGCCAGCCACCACCAAGCAGACCACATGGGAAATGGGCCAGCCACCACCAAGCAGACCACATGGGAAATGGGCCAGCCACCACCAAGCAGACCACATGGGAAATGGGCCAGCCACTACCAAGCAGACCACATGGGAAATGGGCCAGCCACCACCAAGCAGACCACATGGGAAATGGGCCAGGAGATAGATAGCAGACCACACTGTAACTGGGACAGGAGACAGATAGCAGACCACACTGTAACTGGGACAGGAGACTGATAGCAGACCACACTGTAACTGAGACAGGAGACTGATAGCAGACCACACTGTAACTGGGACAGGAGACTGATAGCAGACCACACTGTAACTGAGACAGGAGACAGATAGCAGACCACACTGTAACTGAGACAGGACACAGATAGCAGACCACACTGTAACTGGGACAGGAGACAGATAGCAGACCACACTGTAACTGGGACAGGAGACTGATAGCAGACCACACTGTAACATGAGACAGGAGACAGATATCAGACCACACTGTAACTGGAACAGGAGACTGATAGCAGACCACACTGTAACTGAGACAGGAGACTGATAGCAGACCACACTGTAACTGGGGACAGGAGACTGATAGCAGACCACACTGGGACATGAGACTGATAGCAGACCACACTGTAACTGGGACAGGAGACTGATAGCAGACCACACTGGGACAGGAGACTGATAGCAGACCACACTGTAACTGGGACAGGAGACTGATAGCAGACCACACAGGGACAAGAGACAGATAGCAGACCACACTGTAGCAGAAGACAGATAGCAGACCACACTGGGACAGGAGACTGATAGCAGACCACACTGTAGCAGGAGACAGATAGCAGACCACACAGGGACAGGAGACAGATAGCAGACCACACTGGGACAGGAGACTGATAGCAGACCACACTGTAGCAGGAGACAGATAGCAGACCACACAGGGACAGGAGACAGATAGCAGACCACACAGGGACAGGAGACAGATAGCAGACCACACTGTAGCAGGAGACAGATAGCAGACCACACAGGGACAAGAGACAGATAGCAGACCACACTGTAGCAGGAGACAGATAGCAGACCACACAGGGACAGGAGACAGATAGCAGACCACACAGGGACAGGGGACAGATAGCAGACCACACTGTAGCAGGAGACAGATAGCAGACCACACTGTAGCAGGAGACAGATAGCAGACCACACTGTAGCAGGAGACAGATAGCAGACCACACTGTAGCAGGAGACAGATAGCAGACCACACTGTAGCAGGAGACAGATAGCAGACCACACTGTAGCAGGAGACAGATAGCAGACCACACTGTAGCAGGAGACAGATAGCAGACCACACTGTAGCAGGAGACAGATAGCAGACCACACAGGGACAGGAGACAGATAGCAGACCACACAGGGACAGGAGACAGATAGCAGACCACACAGGGACAGGAGACAGATAGCAGACCACACTGTAGCAGGAGACAGATAGCAGACCACACAGGGACAGGAGACAGATAGCAGACCACACAGGGACAGGAGACAGATAGCAGACCACACAGGGAAAAGAGACAGATAGCAGACCACACTGTAGCAGGAGACAGATAGCAGACCACACAGGGACAGGAGACAGATAGCAGACCACACAGGGACATGAGACCGTTAGCAGACCACACAGGGACAGGAGACAGATAGCAGACCACACTGTAGCAGGAGACAGATAGCAGACCACACAGGGACAGGAGACAGATAGCAGACCACACAGGGACAGGAGACAGATAGCAGACCACACAGGGACAGGAGACAGATAGCAGACCACACTGTAGCAGGAGACAGATAGCAGGCCACACTGTAGCAGGAGAAAGATAGCAGACCACACTGTAGCAGGAGACAGATAGCAGACCACACAGCTACAGGAGACAGATAGCAGACCACACTGTAGCAGGAGACAGATAGCAGACCACACTGTAGCAGGAGACAGATAGCAGACCACACAGGGACAGGAGACAGATAGCAGACCACACAGGGACAGGAGACAGATAGCAGACCACACTGTAGCAGGAGACAGATAGCAGACCACACAGGGACAAGAGACAGATAACAGACCACACTGTAGCAGGAGACAGATAGCAGACCACACAGGGACAGGAGACAGATAGCAGACCACACAGGGACAGGGGACAGATAGCAGACCACACTGTAGCAGGAGACAGATAGCAGACCACACTGTAGCAGGAGACAGATAGCAGACCACACTGTAGCAGGAGACAGATAGCAGACCACACTGTAGCAGGAGACAGATAGCAGACCACACTGTAGCAGGAGACAGATAGCAGACCACACTGTAGCAGGAGACAGATAGCAGACCACACAGGGACAGGAGACAGATAGCAGACCACACAGGGACAGGAGACAGATAGCAGACCACACAGGGACAGGAGACAGATAGCAGACCACACTGTAGCAGGAGACAGATAGCAGACCACACAGGGACAGGAGAAAGATAGCAGACCACACAGGGACAGGAGACAGATAGCAGACCACACAGGGAAAAGAGACAGATAGCAGACCACACTGTAGCAGGAGACATATAGCAGACCACACAGGGACAGGAGACAGATAGCAGACCACACAGGGACATGAGACCGTTAGCAGACCACACAGGGACAGGAGACAGATAGCAGACCACACTGTAGCAGGAGACAGATAGCAGACCACACAGGGACAGGAGACAGATAGCAGACCACACAGGGACAGGAGACAGATAGCAGACCACACAGGGACAGGAGACAGATAGCAGACCACACTGTAGCAGGAGACAGATAGCAGGCCACACTGTAGCAGGAGACAGATAGCAGACCACACTGTAGCAGGAGACAGATAGCAGACCACACAGCTACAGGAGACAGATAGCAGACCACACTGTAGCAGGAGACAGATAGCAGACCACACTGTAGCAGGAGACAGATAGCAGACCACACAGGGACAGGAGACAGATAGCAGACCACACAGGGACATGAGACCGTTAGCAGACCACACAGCTACAGGAGACAGATAGCAGACCACACTGTAGCAGGAGACAGATAGCAGACCACACTGTAGCAGGAGACAGATAGCAGACCACACAGGGACAGGAGACAGATAGCAGACCACACAGGGACAGGAGACAGATAGCAGACCACACTGTAGCAGGAGACAGATAGCAGACCACACAGGGACAAGAGACAGATAGCAGACCACACTGTAGCAGGAGACAGATAGCAGACCACACAGGGACAGGAGACAGATAGCAGACCACACAGGGACAGGAGACAGATAGCAGACCACACTGTAGCAGGAGACTGATAGCAGACCACACTGTAGCAGGAGACAGATAGCAGACCACACTGTAGCAGGAGACAGATAGCAGACCACACTGTAGCAGGAGACAGATAGCAGACCACACTGCAGCAGGAGACTGATAGCAGACCACACTGTAGCAGGAGACAGATAGCAGACCACACTGTAGCAGGAGACAGATATCAGACCACACTGTAGCAGGAGACAGATAGCAGACCACACAGGGACAAGAGACAGATAACAGACCACACTGTAGCAGGAGACAGATAGCAGACCACACAGGGACAGGAGACAGATAGCAGACCACACAGGGACAGGGGACAGATAGCAGACCACACTGTAGCAGGAGACAGATAGCAGACCACACTGTAGCAGGAGACAGATAGCAGACCACACTGTAGCAGGAGACAGATAGCAGACCACACTGTAGCAGGAGACAGATAGCAGACCACACTGTAGCAGGAGACAGATAGCAGACCACACTGTAGCAGGAGACAGATAGCAGACCACACTGTAGCAGGAGACAGATAGCAGACCACACAGGGACAGGAGACAGATAGCAGACCACACAGGGACAGGAGACAGATAGCAGACCACACAGGGACAGGAGACAGATAGCAGACCACACAGGGACAGGAGACAGATAGCAGACCACACAGGGAAAAGAGACAGATAGCAGACCACACTGTAGCAGGAGACAGATAGCAGACCACACAGGGACAGGGGACAGATAGCAGACCACACAGGGACAGGAGACAGATAGCAGACCACACAGGGACATGAGACCGTTAGCAGACCACACAGGGACAGGAGACAGATAGCAGACCACACTGTAGCAGGAGACAGATAGCAGACCACACAGGGACAGGAGACAGATAGCAGACCACACAGGGACAGGAGACAGATAGCAGACCACACAGGGACAGGAGACAGATAGCAGACCACACTGTAGCAGGAGACAGATAGCAGGCCACACTGTAGCAGGAGACAGATAGCAGACCACACTGTAGCAGGAGACAGATAGCAGACCACACAGCTACAGGAGACAGATAGCAGACCACACTGTAGCAGGAGACAGATAGCAGACCACACTGTAGCAGGAGACAGATAGCAGACCACACAGGGACAGGAGACAGATAGCAGACCACACTGTAGCAGGAGACAGATAGCAGACCACACAGGGACAGGAGACAGATAGCAGACCACACAGGGACAGGAGACAGATAGCAGACCACACAGGGACAGGAGACAGATAGCAGACCACACTGTAGCAGGAGACAGATAGCAGGCCACACTGTAGCAGGAGACAGATAGCAGACCACACTGTAGCAGGAGACAGATAGCAGACCACACAGCTACAGGAGACAGATAGCAGACCACACTGTAGCAGGAGACAGATAGCAGACCACACTGTAGCAGGAGACAGATAGCAGACCACACTGTAGCAGGAGACAGATAGCAGACCACACAGGGACAGGAGACAGATAGCAGACCACACAGGGACATGAGACCGTTAGCAGACCACACAGCTACAGGAGACAGATAGCAGACCACACTGTAGCAGGAGACAGATAGCAGACCACACTGTAGCAGGAGACAGATAGCAGACCACACAGGGACAGGAGACAGATAGCAGACCACACAGGGACAGGAGACAGATAGCAGACCACACTGTAGCAGGAGACAGATAGCAGACCACACAGGGACAAGAGACAGATAGCAGACCACACTGTAGCAGGAGACAGATAGCAGACCACACAGGGACAGGAGACAGATAGCAGACCACACAGGGACAGGAGACAGATAGCAGACCACACTGTAGCAGGAGACTGATAGCAGACCACACTGTAGCAGGAGACAGATAGCAGACCACACTGTAGCAGGAGACAGATAGCAGACCACACTGTAGCAGGAGACAGATAGCAGACCACACTGCAGCAGGAGACAGATAGCAGACCACACTGTAGCAGGAGACAGATATCAGACCACACTGTAGCAGGAGACAGATAGCAGACCACACTGTAGCAGGAGACAGATAGCAGACCACACAGGGACAGGAGACAGATAGCAGACCACACAGGGACAGGAGACAGATAGCAGACCACACTGTAGCAGGAGACAGATAGCAGACCACACAGGGACAGGAGACAGATAGCAGACCACACAGGGACAGGAGACAGATAGCAGACCACACAGGGACAAGAGACAGATAGCAGACCACACTGTAGCAGGAGACATATAGCAGACCACACAGGGACAGGAGACAGATAGCAGACCACACAGGGACATGAGACCGTTAGCAGACCACACAGGGACAGGAGACAGATAGCAGACCACACAGCTACAGGAGACAGATAGCAGACCACACAGGGACAGGAGACATATAGCAGACCACACAGGGACAGGAGACAGATAGCAGACCACACAGGGACAAGAGACAGATAGCAGACCACACAGGGACAAGAGACAGATAGCAGACCACACAGGGACAGGAGACAGATAGCAGACCACACAGGGACAGGAGACATATAGCAGACCACACAGGGACAGGAGACAGATAGCAGACCACACAGGGACAGGAGACAGATAGCAGACCACACAGGGACAGGAGACAGATAGCAGACCACACAGGGACAAGAGACAGATAGCAGACCACACAGGGACAGGAGACAGATAGCAGACCACACAGGGACAGGAGACAGATAGCAGACCACACAGGGACAAGAGACAGATAGCAGACCACACAGGGACAGGAGACAGATAGCAGACCACACAGGGACAGGAGACAGATAGCAGACCACACAGGGACAGGAGACAGATAGCAGACCACACTGTAGCAGGAGACAGATAGCAGACCACACAGGGACAGGAGACAGATAGCAGACCACACAGGGACAGGAGACAGATAGCAGACCACACAGGGACAGGAGACAGATAGCAGACCACACAGGGACAGGAGACAGATAGCAGACCACACAGGGACAAGAGACAGATAGCAGACCACACAGCTACAGGAGACAGATAGCAGACCACACAGGGACAGGAGACAGATAGCAGACCACACAGGGACAAGAGACAGATAGCAGACCACACAGCTACAGGAGACAGATAGCAGACCACACAGGGACAGGAGACAGATAGCAGACCACACAGGGACAGGAGACAGATAGCAGACCACACAGCTACAGGAGACAGATAGCAGACCACACAGGGACAGGAGACAGATAGCAGACCACACAGGGACAAGAGACATATAGCAGACCACACAGGGACAGGAGACAGATAGCAGACCACACAGGGACAGGAGACAGATAGCAGACCACACAGGGACAGGAGACAGATAGCAGACCACACAGGGACAGGAGACAGATAGCAGACCACACAGGGACAAGAGACAGATAGCAGACCACACAGCTACAGGAGACAGATAGCAGACCACACAGGGACAGGAGACAGATAGCAGACCACACAGGGACAAGAGACAGATAGCAGACCACACAGCTACAGGAGACAGATAGCAGACCACACAGGGACAGGAGACAGATAGCAGACCACACAGGGACAGGAGACAGATAGCAGACCACACAGCTACAGGAGACAGATAGCAGACCACACAGGGACAGGAGACAGATAGCAGACCACACAGGGACAAGAGACATATAGCAGACCACACAGGGACAGGAGACAGATAGCAGACCACACAGGGACAGGAGACAGATAGCAGACCACACAGGGACAAGAGACAGATAGCAGACCACACAGGGACAGGAGACAGATAGCAGACCACACAGGGACAGGAGACAGATAGCAGACCACACAGGGACAGGAGACAGATAGCAGACCACACTGTAGCAGGAGACAGATAGCAGACCACACAGGGACAGGAGACAGATAGCAGACCACACAGGGACAGGAGACAGATAGCAGACCACACAGGGACAGGAGACAGATAGCAGACCACACAGGGACAGGAGACAGATAGCAGACCACACAGCTACAGGAGACAGATAGCAGACCACACAGGGACAGGAGACAGATAGCAGACCACACAGCTACAGGAGACAGATAGCAGACCACACAGGGACAGGAGACAGATAGCAGACCACACTGGGACAGGAGACAGATAGCAGACCACACTGTAGCAGGAGACTGATAGCAGACCACACTGTAGCAGGAGACAGATAGCAGACCACACTGTAGCAGGAGACAGATAGCAGACCACACTGTAGCAGGAGACAGATAGCAGACCACACTGTAGCAGGAGACAGATAGCAGACCACACTGTAGCAGGAGACAGATAGCAGACGACACTGTAGCAGGAGACTGATAGCAGACCACACAGGGACAGGAGACAGATAGCAGACCACACAGGGACAGGAGACAGATAGCAGACCACACTGTAGCAGGAGACTGATAGCAAACCACACAGGGACAGGAGACAGATAGCAGACCACACTGTAGCAGGAGACAGATAGCAGACCACACAGGGACAGGAGACAGATAGCATACCACACAGGGACAGGAGACAGATAGCAGACCACACTGTAGCAGGAGACAGATAGCAGACCACACAGGGACAGGAGACAGATAGCAGACCACACTGTAGCAGGAGACTGATAGCAGACCACACAGGGACAGGAGACAGATAGCAGACCACACTGGGACAGGAGACTGATAGCAGACCACACTGTAGCAGGAGACAGATAGCAGACCACACTGGGACAGGAGACAGATAGCAGACCACACAGGGACAGGAGACAGATAGCAGACCACACTGTAGCAGGAGACAGATAGCAGACCACACAGGGACAAGAGACAGATAGCAGACCACACTGTAGCAGGAGACAGATAGCAGACCACACAGGGACAGGAGACAGATAGCAGACCACACAGGGACAGGGGACAGATAGCAGACCACACTGTAGCAGGAGACAGATAGCAGACCACACTGTAGCAGGAGACAGATAGCAGACCACACTGTAGCAGGAGACAGATAGCAGACCACACTGTAGCAGGAGACAGATAGCAGACCACACTGTAGCAGGAGACAGATAGCAGACCACACTGTAGCAGGAGACAGATAGCAGACCACACTGTAGCAGGAGACAGATAGCAGACCACACTGTAGCAGGAGACAGATAGCAGACCACACAGGGACAGGAGACAGATAGCAGACCACACAGGGACAGGAGACAGATAGCAGACCACACAGGGACAGGAGACAGATAGCAGACCACACTGTAGCAGGAGACAGATAGCAGACCACACAGGGACAGGAGACAGATAGCAGACCACACAGGGACAGGAGACAGATAGCAGACCACACAGGGAAAAGAGACAGATAGCAGACCACACAGGGACAGGAGACAGATAGCAGACCACACAGGGACAGGAGACAGATAGCAGACCACACAGGGACATGAGACCGTTAGCAGACCACACAGGGACAGGAGACAGATAGCAGACCACACTGTAGCAGGAGACAGATAGCAGACCACACAGGGACAGGAGACAGATAGCAGACCACACAGGGACAGGAGACAGATAGCAGACCACACAGGGACAGGAGACAGATAGCAGACCACACTGTAGCAGGAGACAGATAGCAGGCCACACTGTAGCAGGAGAAAGATAGCAGACCACACTGTAGCAGGAGACAGATAGCAGACCACACAGCTACAGGAGACAGATAGCAGACCACACTGTAGCAGGATACAGATAGCAGACCACACTGTAGCAGGAGACAGATAGCAGACCACACAGGGACAGGAGACAGATAGCAGACCAGACAGGGACAGGAGACAGATAGCAGACCACACTGTAGCAGGAGACAGATAGCAGACCACACAGGGACAAGAGACAGATAACAGACCACACTGTAGCAGGAGACAGATAGCAGACCACACAGGGACAGGAGACAGATAGCAGACCACACAGGGACAGGGGACAGATAGCAGACCACACTGTAGCAGGAGACAGATAGCAGACCACACTGTAGCAGGAGACAGATAGCAGACCACACTGTAGCAGGAGACAGATAGCAGACCACACTGTAGCAGGAGACAGATAGCAGACCACACTGTAGCAGGAGACAGATAGCAGACCACACTGTAGCAGGAGACAGATAGCAGACCACACAGGGACAGGAGACAGATAGCAGACCACACAGGGACAGGAGACAGATAGCAGACCACACAGGGACAGGAGACAGATAGCAGACCACACTGTAGCAGGAGACAGATAGCAGACCACACAGGGACAGGAGAAAGATAGCAGACCACACAGGGACAGGAGACAGATAGCAGACCACACAGGGAAAAGAGACAGATAGCAGACCACACTGTAGCAGGAGACATATAGCAGACCACACAGGGACAGGAGACAGATAGCAGACCACACAGGGACATGAGACCGTTAGCAGACCACACAGGGACAGGAGACAGATAGCAGACCACACTGTAGCAGGAGACAGATAGCAGACCACACAGGGACAGGAGACAGATAGCAGACCACACAGGGACAGGAGACTGATAGCAGACCACACAGGGACAGGAGACAGATAGCAGACCACACTGTAGCAGGAGACAGATAGCAGGCCACACTGTAGCAGGAGACAGATAGCAGACCACACTGTAGCAGGAGACAGATAGCAGACCACACAGCTACAGGAGACAGATAGCAGACCACACTGTAGCAGGAGACAGATAGCAGACCACACTGTAGCAGGAGACAGATAGCAGACCACACAGGGACAGGAGACAGATAGCAGACCACACAGGGACATGAGACCGTTAGCAGACCACACAGCTACAGGAGACAGATAGCAGACCACACTGTAGCAGGAGACAGATAGCAGACCACACTGTAGCAGGAGACAGATAGCAGACCACACAGGGACAGGAGACAGATAGCAGACCACACAGGGACAGGAGACAGATAGCAGACCACACTGTAGCAGGAGACAGATAGCAGACCACACAGGGACAAGAGACAGATAGCAGACCACACTGTAGCAGGAGACAGATAGCAGACCACACAGGGACAGGAGACAGATAGCGGACCACACAGGGACAGGAGACAGATAGCAGACCACACTGTAGCAGGAGACTGATAGCAGACCACACTGTAGCAGGAGACAGATAGCAGACCACACTGTAGCAGGAGACAGATAGCAGACCACACTGTAGCAGGAGACAGATAGCAGACCACACTGCAGCAGGAGACAGATAGCAGACCACACTGTAGCAGGAGACAGATATCAGACCACACTGTAGCAGGAGACAGATAGCAGACCACACAGGGACAAGAGACAGATAACAGACCACACTGTAGCAGGAGACAGATAGCAGACCACACAGGGACAGGAGACAGATAGCAGACCACACAGGGACAGGGGACAGATAGCAGACCACACTGTAGCAGGAGACAGATAGCAGACCACACTGTAGCAGGAGACAGATAGCAGACCACACTGTAGCAGGAGACAGATAGCAGACCACACTGTAGCAGGAGACAGATAGCAGACCACACTGTAGCAGGAGACAGATAGCAGACCACACTGTAGCAGGAGACAGATAGCAGACCACACTGTAGCAGGAGACAGATAGCAGACCACACAGGGACAGGAGACAGATAGCAGACCACACAGGGACAGGAGACAGATAGCAGACCACACAGGGACAGGAGACAGATAGCAGACCACACAGGGACAGGAGACAGATAGCAGACCACACAGGGAAAAGAGACAGATAGCAGACCACACTGTAGCAGGAGACAGATAGCAGACCACACAGGGACAGGAGACAGATAGCAGACCACACAGGGACAGGAGACAGATAGCAGACCACACAGGGACATGAGACCGTTAGCAGACCACACAGGGACAGGAGACAGATAGCAGACCACACTGTAGCAGGAGACAGATAGCAGACCACACAGGGACAGGAGACAGATAGCAGACCACACAGGGACAGGAGACAGATAGCAGACCACACAGGGACAGGAGACAGATAGCAGACCACACTGTAGCAGGAGACAGATAGCAGGCCACACTGTAGCAGGAGACAGATAGCAGACCACACAGGGACAGGAGACAGATAGCAGACCACACAGGGACAGGGGACAGATAGCAGACCACACTGTAGCAGGAGACAGATAGCAGACCACACTGTAGCAGGAGACAGATAGCAGACCACACTGTAGCAGGAGACAGATAGCAGACCACACTGTAGCAGGAGACAGATAGCAGACCACACTGTAGCAGGAGACAGATAGCAGACCACACTGTAGCAGGAGACAGATAGCAGACCACACTGTAGCAGGAGACAGATAGCAGACCACACAGGGACAGGAGACAGATAGCAGACCACACAGGGACAGGAGACAGATAGCAGACCACACAGGTACAGGAGACAGATAGCAGACCACACAGGGACAGGAGACAGATAGCAGACCACACAGGGAAAAGAGACAGATAGCAGACCACACTGTAGCAGGAGACAGATAGCAGACCACACAGGGACAGGAGACAGATAGCAGACCACACAGGGACAGGAGACAGATAGCAGACCACACAGGGACATGAGACCGTTAGCAGACCACACAGGGACAGGAGACAGATAGCAGACCACACAGGGACAGGAGACAGATAGCAGACCACACAGGGAAAAGAGACAGATAGCAGACCACACTGTAGCAGGAGACAGATAGCAGACCACACAGGGACAGGAGACAGATAGCAGACCACACAGGGACAGGAGACAGATAGCAGACCACACAGGGACATGAGACCGTTAGCAGACCACACAGGGACAGGAGACAGATAGCAGACCACACTGTAGCAGGAGACAGATAGCAGACCACACAGGGACAGGAGACAGATAGCAGACCACACAGGGACAGGAGACAGATAGCAGACCACACAGGGACAGGAGACAGATAGCAGACCACACTGTAGCAGGAGACAGATAGCAGGCCACACTGTAGCAGGAGACAGATAGCAGACCACACTGTAGCAGGAGACAGATAGCAGACCACACAGCTACAGGAGACAGATAGCAGACCACACTGTAGCAGGAGACAGATAGCAGACCACACTGTAGCAGGAGACAGATAGCAGACCACACAGGGACAGGAGACAGATAGCAGACCACACTGTAGCAGGAGACAGATAGCAGACCACACAGGGACAGGAGACAGATAGCAGACCACACAGGGACAGGAGACAGATAGCAGACCACACAGGGACAGGAGACAGATAGCAGACCACACTGTAGCAGGAGACAGATAGCAGGCCACACTGTAGCAGGAGACAGATAGCAGACCACACTGTAGCAGGAGACAGATAGCAGACCACACAGCTACAGGAGACAGATAGCAGACCACACTGTAGCAGGAGACAGATAGCAGACCACACTGTAGCAGGAGACAGATAGCAGACCACACAGGGACAGGAGACAGATAGCAGACCACACAGGGACATGAGACCGTTAGCAGACCACACAGCTACAGGAGACAGATAGCAGACCACACTGTAGCAGGAGACAGATAGCAGACCACACTGTAGCAGGAGACAGATAGCAGACCACACAGGGACAGGAGACAGATAGCAGACCACACAGGGACAGGAGACAGATAGCAGACCACACTGTAGCAGGAGACAGATAGCAGACCACACAGGGACAAGAGACAGATAGCAGACCACACTGTAGCAGGAGACAGATAGCAGACCACACAGGGACAGGAGACAGATAGCAGACCACACAGGGACAGGAGACAGATAGCAGACCACACTGTAGCAGGAGACTGATAGCAGACCACACTGTAGCAGGAGACAGATAGCAGACCACACTGTAGCAGGAGACAGATAGCAGACCACACTGTAGCAGGAGACAGATAGCAGACCACACTGCAGCAGGAGACAGATAGCAGACCACACTGTAGCAGGAGACAGATATCAGACCACACTGTAGCAGGAGACAGATAGCAGACCACACTGTAGCAGGAGACAGATAGCAGACCACACAGGGACAGGAGACAGATAGCAGACCACACAGGGACAGGAGACAGATAGCAGACCACACTGTAGCAGGAGACAGATAGCAGACCACACAGGGACAGGAGACAGATAGCAGACCACACAGGGACAGGAGACAGATAGCAGACCACACAGGGACAAGAGACAGATAGCAGACCACACTGTAGCAGGAGACATATAGCAGACCACACAGGGACAGGAGACAGATAGCAGACCACACAGGGACATGAGACCGTTAGCAGACCACACAGGGACAGGAGACAGATAGCAGACCACACAGCTACAGGAGACAGATAGCAGACCACACAGGGACAGGAGACAGATAGCAGACCACACAGGGACAGGAGACAGATAGCAGACCACACAGGGACAGGAGACATATAGCAGACCACACAGGGACAGGAGACAGATAGCAGACCACACAGGGACAGGAGACAGATAGCAGACCACACAGGGACAGGAGACAGATAGCAGACCACACAGGGACAAGAGACAGATAGCAGACCACACAGGGACAGGAGACAGATAGCAGACCACACAGGGACAGGAGACAGATAGCAGACCACACAGGGACAAGAGACAGATAGCAGACCACACAGGGACAGGAGACAGATAGCAGACCACACAGGGACAGGAGACAGATAGCAGACCACACAGGGACAGGAGACAGATAGCAGACCACACTGTAGCAGGAGACAGATAGCAGACCACACAGGGACAGGAGACAGATAGCAGACCACACAGGGACAGGAGACAGATAGCAGACCACACAGGGACAGGAGACAGATAGCAGACCACACAGGGACAGGAGACAGATAGCAGACCACACAGGGACAAGAGACAGATAGCAGACCACACAGCTACAGGAGACAGATAGCAGACCACACAGGGACAGGAGACAGATAGCAGACCACACAGGGACAAGAGACAGATAGCAGACCACACAGCTACAGGAGACAGATAGCAGACCACACAGGGACAGGAGACAGATAGCAGACCACACAGGGACAGGAGACAGATAGCAGACCACACAGCTACAGGAGACAGATAGCAGACCACACAGGGACAGGAGACAGATAGCAGACCACACAGGGACAAGAGACATATAGCAGACCACACAGGGACAGGAGACAGATAGCAGACCACACAGGGACAGGAGACAGATAGCAGACCACACAGGGACAAGAGACAGATAGCAGACCACACAGGGACAGGAGACAGATAGCAGACCACACAGGGACAGGAGACAGATAGCAGACCACACAGGGACAGGAGACAGATAGCAGACCACACTGTAACAGGAGACAGATAGCAGACCACACAGGGACAGGAGACAGATAGCAGACCACACAGGGACAGGAGACAGATAGCAGACCACACAGGGACAGGAGACAGATAGCAGACCACACAGGGACAGGAGACAGATAGCAGACCACACAGCTACAGGAGACAGATAGCAGACCACACTGTAGCAGGAGACAGATAGCAGACCACACTGTAGCAGGAGACAGATAGCAGACCACACAGGGACAGGAGACAGATAGCAGACCACACTGTAGCAGGAGACAGATAGCAGACCACACAGGGACAGGAGACAGATAGCAGACCACACAGGGACAGGAGACAGATAGCAGACCACACAGGGACAGGAGACAGATAGCAGACCACACTGTAGCAGGAGACAGATAGCAGGCCACACTGTAGCAGGAGACAGATAGCAGACCACACTGTAGCAGGAGACAGATAGCAGACCACACAGCTACAGGAGACAGATAGCAGACCACACTGTAGCAGGAGACAGATAGCAGACCACACTGTAGCAGGAGACAGATAGCAGACCACACAGGGACAGGAGACAGATAGCAGACCACACAGGGACATGAGACCGTTAGCAGACCACACAGCTACAGGAGACAGATAGCAGACCACACTGTAGCAGGAGACAGATAGCAGACCACACTGTAGCAGGAGACAGATAGCAGACCACACAGGGACAGGAGACAGATAGCAGACCACACAGGGACAGGAGACAGATAGCAGACCACACTGTAGCAGGAGACAGATAGCAGACCACACAGGGACAAGAGACAGATAGCAGACCACACTGTAGCAGGAGACAGATAGCAGACCACACAGGGACAGGAGACAGATAGCAGACCACACAGGGACAGGAGACAGATAGCAGACCACACTGTAGCAGGAGACTGATAGCAGACCACACTGTAGCAGGAGACAGATAGCAGACCACACTGTAGCAGGAGACAGATAGCAGACCACACTGTAGCAGGAGACAGATAGCAGACCACACTGCAGCAGGAGACAGATAGCAGACCACACTGTAGCAGGAGACAGATATCAGACCACACTGTAGCAGGAGACAGATAGCAGACCACACTGTAGCAGGAGACAGATAGCAGACCACACAGGGACAGGAGACAGATAGCAGACCACACAGGGACAGGAGACAGATAGCAGACCACACTGTAGCAGGAGACAGATAGCAGACCACACAGGGACAGGAGACAGATAGCAGACCACACAGGGACAGGAGACAGATAGCAGACCACACAGGGACAAGAGACAGATAGCAGACCACACTGTAGCAGGAGACATATAGCAGACCACACAGGGACAGGAGACAGATAGCAGACCACACAGGGACATGAGACCGTTAGCAGACCACACAGGGACAGGAGACAGATAGCAGACCACACAGCTACAGGAGACAGATAGCAGACCACACAGGGACAGGAGACATATAGCAGACCACACAGGGACAGGAGACAGATAGCAGACCACACAGGGACAAGAGACAGATAGCAGACCACACAGGGACAGGAGACAGATAGCAGACCACACAGGGACAGGAGACAGATAGCAGACCACACAGGGACAGGAGACATATAGCAGACCACACAGGGACAGGAGACAGATAGCAGACCACACAGGGACAGGAGACAGATAGCAGACCACACAGGGACAGGAGACAGATAGCAGACCACACAGGGACAAGAGACAGATAGCAGACCACACAGGGACAGGAGACAGATAGCAGACCACACAGGGACAGGAGACAGATAGCAGACCACACAGGGACAAGAGACAGATAGCAGACCACACAGGGACAGGAGACAGATAGCAGACCACACAGGGACAGGAGACAGATAGCAGACCACACAGGGACAGGAGACAGATAGCAGACCACACTGTAGCAGGAGACAGATAGCAGACCACACAGGGACAGGAGACAGATAGCAGACCACACAGGGACAGGAGACAGATAGCAGACCACACAGGGACAGGAGACAGATAGCAGACCACACAGGGACAGGAGACAGATAGCAGACCACACAGGGACAAGAGACAGATAGCAGACCACACAGCTACAGGAGACAGATAGCAGACCACACAGGGACAGGAGACAGATAGCAGACCACACAGGGACAAGAGACAGATAGCAGACCACACAGCTACAGGAGACAGATAGCAGACCACACAGGGACAGGAGACAGATAGCAGACCACACAGGGACAGGAGACAGATAGCAGACCACACAGCTACAGGAGACAGATAGCAGACCACACAGGGACAGGAGACAGATAGCAGACCACACAGGGACAAGAGACATATAGCAGACCACACAGGGACAGGAGACAGATAGCAGACCACACAGGGACAGGAGACAGATAGCAGACCACACAGGGACAAGAGACAGATAGCAGACCACACAGGGACAGGAGACAGATAGCAGACCACACAGGGACAGGAGACAGATAGCAGACCACACAGGGACAGGAGACAGATAGCAGACCACACTGTAGCAGGAGACAGATAGCAGACCACACAGGGACAGGAGACAGATAGCAGACCACACAGGGACAGGAGACAGATAGCAGACCACACAGGGACAGGAGACAGATAGCAGACCACACAGGGACAGGAGACAGATAGCAGACCACACAGCTACAGGAGACAGATAGCAGACCACACAGGGACAGGAGACAGATAGCAGACCACACAGCTACAGGAGACAGATAGCAGACCACACAGGGACAGGAGACAGATAGCAGACCACACTGGGACAGGAGACAGATAGCAGACCACACTGTAGCAGGAGACTGATAGCAGACCACACTGTAGCAGGAGACAGATAGCAGACCACACTGTAGCAGGAGACAGATAGCAGACCACACTGTAGCAGGAGACAGATAGCAGACCACACTGTAGCAGGAGACAGATAGCAGACCACACTGTAGCAGGAGACAGATAGCAGACCACACTGTAGCAGGAGACTGATAGCAGACCACACAGGGACAGGAGACAGATAGCAGACCACACAGGGACAGGAGACAGATAGCAGACCACACTGTAGCAGGAGACTGATAGCAGACCACACAGGGACAGGAGACAGATAGCAGACCACACTGTAGCAGGAGACAGATAGCAGACCACACAGGGACAGGAGACAGATAGCATACCACACAGGGACAGGAGACAGATAGCAGACCACACTGTAGCAGGAGACAGATAGCAGACCACACAGGGACAGGAGACACATAGCAGACCACACTGTAGCAGGAGACTGATAGCAGACCACACAGGGACAGGAGACAGATAGCAGACCACACTGGGACAGGAGACTGATAGCAGACCACACTGTAGCAGGAGACAGATAGCAGACCACACTGGGACAGGAGACAGATAGCAGACCACACAGGGACAGGAGACAGATAGCAGACCACACTGTAGCAGGAGACAGATAGCAGACCACACAGGGACAAGAGACAGATAGCAGACCACACTGTAGCAGGAGACAGATAGCAGACCACACAGGGACAGGAGACAGATAGCAGACCACACAGGGACAGGGGACAGATAGCAGACCACACTGTAGCAGGAGACAGATAGCAGACCACACTGTAGCAGGAGACAGATAGCAGACCACACTGTAGCAGGAGACAGATAGCAGACCACACTGTAGCAGGAGACAGATAGCAGACCACACTGTAGCAGGAGACAGATAGCAGACCACACTGTAGCAGGAGACAGATAGCAGACCACACTGTAGCAGGAGACAGATAGCAGACCACACTGTAGCAGGAGACAGATAGCAGACCACACAGGGACAGGAGACAGATAGCAGACCACACAGGGACAGGAGACAGATAGCAGACCACACAGGGACAGGAGACAGATAGCAGACCACACTGTAGCAGGAGACAGATAGCAGACCACACAGGGACAGGAGACAGATAGCAGACCACACAGGGACAGGAGACAGATAGCAGACCACACAGGGACAGGAGACAGATAGCAGACCACACAGGGACAGGAGACAGATAGCAGACCACACAGCTACAGGAGACAGATAGCAGACCACACTGTAGCAGGAGACAGATAGCAGACCACACTGTAGCAGGAGACAGATAGCAGACCACACAGGGACAGGAGACAGATAGCAGACCACACTGTAGCAGGAGACAGATAGCAGACCACACAGGGACAGGAGACAGATAGCAGACCACACAGGGACAGGAGACAGATAGCAGACCACACAGGGACAGGAGACCGTTAGCAGACCACACAGCTACAGGAGTCAGATAGCAGACCACACTGTAGCAGGAGACAGATAGCAGACCACACTGTAGCAGGAGACAGATAGCAGACCACACAGGGACAGGAGACAGATAGCAGACCACACAGGGACAGGAGACAGATAGCAGACCACACTGTAGCAGGAGACAGATAGCAGACCACACAGCTACAGGAGACAGATAGCAGACCACACTGTAGCAGGAGACAGATAGCAGACCACACTGTAGCAGGAGACAGATAGCAGACCACACAGGGACAGGAGACAGATAGCAGACCACACAGGGACATGAGACCGTTAGCAGACCACACAGCTACAGGAGTCAGATAGCAGACCACACTGTAGCAGGAGACAGATAGCAGACCACACTGTAGCAGGAGACAGATAGCAGACCACACAGGGACAGGAGACAGATAGCAGACCACACAGGGACAGGAGACAGATAGCAGACCACACTGTAGCAGGAGACAGATAGCAGACCACACAGGGACAAGAGACAGATAGCAGACCACACTGTAGCAGGAGACAGATAGCAGACCACACAGGGACAGGAGACAGATAGCAGACCACACAGGGACAGGAGACAGATAGCAGACCACACTGTAGCAGGAGACTGATAGCAGACCACACTGTAGCAGGAGACAGATAGCAGACCACACTGTAGCAGGAGACAGATAGCAGACCACACTGTAGCAGGAGACAGATAGCAGACCACACTGCAGCAGGAGACAGATAGCAGACCACACTGTAGCAGGAGACAGATATCAGACCACACTGTAGCAGGAGACAGATAGCAGACCACACTGTAGCAGGAGACAGATAGCAGACCACACAGGGACAGGAGACAGATAGCAGACCACACAGGGACAGGAGACAGATAGCAGACCACACTGTAGCAGGAGACAGATAGCAGACCACACAGGGACAGGAGACAGATAGCAGACCACACAGGGACAGGAGACAGATAGCAGACCACACAGGGACAAGAGACAGATAGCAGACCACACTGTAGCAGGAGACATATAGCAGACCACACAGGGACAGGAGACAGATAGCAGACCACACAGGGACATGAGACCGTTAGCAGACCACACAGGGACAGGAGACAGATAGCAGACCACACAGCTACAGGAGACAGATAGCAGACCACACAGGGACAGGAGACATATAGCAGACCACACAGGGACAGGAGACAGATAGCAGACCACACAGGGACAAGAGACAGATAGCAGACCACACAGGGACAAGAGACAGATAGCAGACCACACAGGGACAGGAGACAGATAGCAGACCACACAGGGACAGGAGACATATAGCAGACCACACAGGGACAGGAGACAGATAGCAGACCACACAGGGACAGGAGACAGATAGCAGACCACACAGGGACAGGAGACAGATAGCAGACCACACAGGGACAGGAGACAGATAGCAGACCACACAGGGACAGGAGACAGATAGCAGACCACACAGCTACAGGAGACAGATAGCAGACCACACAGGGACAGGAGACAGATAGCAGACCACACAGCTACAGGAGACAGATAGCAGACCACACAGGGACAGGAGACAGATAGCAGACCACACTGGGACAGGAGACAGATAGCAGACCACACTGTAGCAGGAGACTGATAGCAGACCACACTGTAGCAGGAGACAGATAGCAGACCACACTGTAGCAGGAGACAGATAGCAGACCACACTGTAGCAGGAGACAGATAGCAGACCACACTGTAGCAGGAGACAGATAGCAGACCACACTGTAGCAGGAGACAGATAGCAGACCACACTGTAGCAGGAGACTGATAGCAGACCACACAGGGACAGGAGACAGATAGCAGACCACACAGGGACAGGAGACAGATAGCAGACCACACTGTAGCAGGAGACTGATAGCAGACCACACAGGGACAGGAGACAGATAGCAGACCACACTGTAGCAGGAGACAGATAGCAGACCACACAGGGACAGGAGACAGATAGCATACCACACAGGGACAGGAGACAGATAGCAGACCACACTGTAGCAGGAGACAGATAGCAGACCACACAGGGACAGGAGACACATAGCAGACCACACTGTAGCAGGAGACTGATAGCAGACCACACAGGGACAGGAGACAGATAGCAGACCACACTGGGACAGGAGACTGATAGCAGACCACACTGTAGCAGGAGACAGATAGCAGACCACACTGGGACAGGAGACAGATAGCAGACCACACAGGGACAGGAGACAGATAGCAGACCACACTGTAGCAGGAGACAGATAGCAGACCACACTGTAGCAGGAGACAGATAGCAGACCACACTGTAGCAGGAGACAGATAGCAGACCACACTGTAGCAGGAGACAGATAGCAGACCACACTGTAGCAGGAGACAGATAGCAGACCACACTGTAGCAGGAGACAGATAGCAGACCACACTGTAGCAGGAGACAGATAGCAGACCACACTGTAGCAGGAGACAGATAGCAGACCACACAGGGACAGGAGACAGATAGCAGACCACACAGGGACAGGAGACAGATAGCAGACCACACAGGGACAGGAGACAGATAGCAGACCACACTGTAGCAGGAGACAGATAGCAGACCACACAGGGACAGGAGACAGATAGCAGACCACACAGGGACAGGAGACAGATAGCAGACCACACAGGGACAGGAGACAGATAGCAGACCACACAGGGACAGGAGACAGATAGCAGACCACACAGCTACAGGAGACAGATAGCAGACCACACTGTAGCAGGAGACAGATAGCAGACCACACTGTAGCAGGAGACAGATAGCAGACCACACAGGGACAGGAGACAGATAGCAGACCACACTGTAGCAGGAGACAGATAGCAGACCACACAGGGACAGGAGACAGATAGCAGACCACACAGGGACAGGAGACAGATAGCAGACCACACAGGGACAGGAGACAGATAGCAGACCACACTGTAGCAGGAGACAGATAGCAGGCCACACTGTAGCAGGAGACAGATAGCAGACCACACTGTAGCAGGAGACAGATAGCAGACCACACAGCTACAGGAGACAGATAGCAGACCACACTGTAGCAGGAGACAGATAGCAGACCACACTGTAGCAGGAGACAGATAGCAGACCACACAGGGACAGGAGACAGATAGCAGACCACACAGGGACATGAGACCGTTAGCAGACCACACAGCTACAGGAGACAGATAGCAGACCACACTGTAGCAGGAGACAGATAGCAGACCACACTGTAGCAGGAGACAGATAGCAGACCACACAGGGACAGGAGACAGATAGCAGACCACACAGGGACAGGAGACAGATAGCAGACCACACTGTAGCAGGAGACAGATAGCAGACCACACAGGGACAAGAGACAGATAGCAGACCACACTGTAGCAGGAGACAGATAGCAGACCACACAGGGACAGGAGACAGATAGCAGACCACACAGGGACAGGAGACAGATAGCAGACCACACTGTAGCAGGAGACTGATAGCAGACCACACTGTAGCAGGAGACAGATAGCAGACCACACTGTAGCAGGAGACAGATAGCAGACCACACTGTAGCAGGAGACAGATAGCAGACCACACTGCAGCAGGAGACAGATAGCAGACCACACTGTAGCAGGAGACAGATATCAGACCACACTGTAGCAGGAGACAGATAGCAGACCACACTGTAGCAGGAGACAGATAGCAGACCACACAGGGACAGGAGACAGATAGCAGACCACACAGGGACAGGAGACAGATAGCAGACCACACTGTAGCAGGAGACAGATAGCAGACCACACAGGGACAGGAGACAGATAGCAGACCACACAGGGACAGGAGACAGATAGCAGACCACACAGGGACAAGAGACAGATAGCAGACCACACTGTAGCAGGAGACATATAGCAGACCACACAGGGACAGGAGACAGATAGCAGACCACACAGGGACATGAGACCGTTAGCAGACCACACAGGGACAGGAGACAGATAGCAGACCACACAGCTACAGGAGACAGATAGCAGACCACACAGGGACAGGAGACATATAGCAGACCACACAGGGACAGGAGACAGATAGCAGACCACACAGGGACAAGAGACAGATAGCAGACCACACAGGGACAAGAGACAGATAGCAGACCACACAGGGACAGGAGACAGATAGCAGACCACACAGGGACAGGAGACATATAGCAGACCACACAGGGACAGGAGACAGATAGCAGACCACACAGGGACAGGAGACAGATAGCAGACCACACAGGGACAGGAGACAGATAGCAGACCACACAGGGACAAGAGACAGATAGCAGACCACACAGGGACAGGAGACAGATAGCAGACCACACAGGGACAGGAGACAGATAGCAGACCACACAGGGACAAGAGACAGATAGCAGACCACACAGGGACAGGAGACAGATAGCAGACCACACAGGGACAGGAGACAGATAGCAGACCACACAGGGACAGGAGACAGATAGCAGACCACACTGTAGCAGGAGACAGATAGCAGACCACACAGGGACAGGAGACAGATAGCAGACCACACAGGGACAGGAGACAGATAGCAGACCACACAGGGACAGGAGACAGATAGCAGACCACACAGGGACAGGAGACAGATAGCAGACCACACAGGGACAAGAGACAGATAGCAGACCACACAGCTACAGGAGACAGATAGCAGACCACACAGGGACAGGAGACAGATAGCAGACCACACAGGGACAAGAGACAGATAGCAGACCACACAGCTACAGGAGACAGATAGCAGACCACACAGGGACAGGAGACAGATAGCAGACCACACAGGGACAGGAGACAGATAGCAGACCACACAGCTACAGGAGAGAGATAGCAGACCACACAGGGACAGGAGACAGATAGCAGACCACACAGGGACAAGAGACATATAGCAGACCACACATGGACAGGAGACAGATAGCAGACCACACAGGGACAGGAGACAGATAGCAGACCACACAGGGACAAGAGACAGATAGCAGACCACACAGGGACAGGAGACAGATAGCAGACCACACAGGGACAGGAGACAGATAGCAGACCACACAGGGACAGGAGACAGATAGCAGACCACACTGTAGCAGGAGACAGATAGCAGACCACACAGGGACAGGAGACAGATAGCAGACCACACAGGGACAGGAGACAGATAGCAGACCACACAGGGACAGGAGACAGATAGCAGACCACACAGGGACAGGAGACAGATAGCAGACCACACAGCTACAGGAGACAGATAGCAGACCACACAGGGACAGGAGACAGATAGCAGACCACACAGCTACAGGAGACAGATAGCAGACCACACAGGGACAGGAGACAGATAGCAGACCACACTGGGACAGGAGACAGATAGCAGACCACACTGTAGCAGGAGACTGATAGCAGACCACACTGTAGCAGGAGACAGATAGCAGACCACACTGTAGCAGGAGACAGATAGCAGACCACACTGTAGCAGGAGACAGATAGCAGACCACACTGTAGCAGGAGACAGATAGCAGACCACACTGTAGCAGGAGACAGATAGCAGACCACACTGTAGCAGGAGACTGATAGCAGACCACACAGGGACAGGAGACAGATAGCAGACCACACAGGGACAGGAGACAGATAGCAGACCACACTGTAGCAGGAGACTGATAGCAGACCACACAGGGACAGGAGACAGATAGCAGACCACACTGTAGCAGGAGACAGATAGCAGACCACACAGGGACAGGAGACAGATAGCATACCACACAGGGACAGGAGACAGATAGCAGACCACACTGTAGCAGGAGACAGATAGCAGACCACACAGGGACAGGAGACACATAGCAGACCACACTGTAGCAGGAGACTGATAGCAGACCACACAGGGACAGGAGACAGATAGCAGACCACACTGGGACAGGAGACTGATAGCAGACCACACTGTAGCAGGAGACAGATAGCAGACCACACTGGGACAGGAGACAGATAGCAGACCACACAGGGACAGGAGACAGATAGCAGACCACACTGTAGCAGGAGACAGATAGCAGACCACACAGGGACAAGAGACAGATAGCAGACCACACTGTAGCAGGAGACAGATAGCAGACCACACAGGGACAGGAGACAGATAGCAGACCACACAGGGACAGGGGACAGATAGCAGACCACACTGTAGCAGGAGACAGATAGCAGACCACACTGTAGCAGGAGACAGATAGCAGACCACACTGTAGCAGGAGACAGATAGCAGACCACACTGTAGCAGGAGACAGATAGCAGACCACACTGTAGCAGGAGACAGATAGCAGACCACACTGTAGCAGGAGACAGATAGCAGACCACACTGTAGCAGGAGACAGATAGCAGACCACACTGTAGCAGGAGACAGATAGCAGACCACACAGGGACAGGAGACAGATAGCAGACCACACAGGGACAGGAGACAGATAGCAGACCACACAGGGACAGGAGACAGATAGCAGACCACACTGTAGCAGGAGACAGATAGCAGACCACACAGGGACAGGAGACAGATAGCAGACCACACAGGGACAGGAGACAGATAGCAGACCACACAGGGAAAAGAGACAGATAGCAGACCACACAGGGACAGGAGACAGATAGCAGACCACACAGGGACAGGAGACAGATAGCAGACCACACAGGGACATGAGACCGTTAGCAGACCACACAGGGACAGGAGACAGATAGCAGACCACACTGTAGCAGGAGACAGATAGCAGACCACACAGGGACAGGAGACAGATAGCAGACCACACAGGGACAGGAGACAGATAGCAGACCACACAGGGACAGGAGACAGATAGCAGACCACACTGTAGCAGGAGACAGATAGCAGGCCACACTGTAGCAGGAGAAAGATAGCAGACCACACTGTAGCAGGAGACAGATAGCAGACCACACAGCTACAGGAGACAGATAGCAGACCACACTGTAGCAGGATACAGATAGCAGACCACACTGTAGCAGGAGACAGATAGCAGACCACACAGGGACAGGAGACAGATAGCAGACCAGACAGGGACAGGAGACAGATAGCAGACCACACTGTAGCAGGAGACAGATAGCAGACCACACAGGGACAAGAGACAGATAACAGACCACACTGTAGCAGGAGACAGATAGCAGACCACACAGGGACAGGAGACAGATAGCAGACCACACAGGGACAGGGGACAGATAGCAGACCACACTGTAGCAGGAGACAGATAGCAGACCACACTGTAGCAGGAGACAGATAGCAGACCACACTGTAGCAGGAGACAGATAGCAGACCACACTGTAGCAGGAGACAGATAGCAGACCACACTGTAGCAGGAGACAGATAGCAGACCACACTGTAGCAGGAGACAGATAGCAGACCACACAGGGACAGGAGACAGATAGCAGACCACACAGGGACAGGAGACAGATAGCAGACCACACAGGGACAGGAGACAGATAGCAGACCACACTGTAGCAGGAGACAGATAGCAGACCACACAGGGACAGGAGAAAGATAGCAGACCACACAGGGACAGGAGACAGATAGCAGACCACACAGGGAAAAGAGACAGATAGCAGACCACACTGTAGCAGGAGACATATAGCAGACCACACAGGGACAGGAGACAGATAGCAGACCACACAGGGACATGAGACCGTTAGCAGACCACACAGGGACAGGAGACAGATAGCAGACCACACTGTAGCAGGAGACAGATAGCAGACCACACAGGGACAGGAGACAGATAGCAGACCACACAGGGACAGGAGACAGATAGCAGACCACACAGGGACAGGAGACAGATAGCAGACCACACTGTAGCAGGAGACAGATAGCAGGCCACACTGTAGCAGGAGACAGATAGCAGACCACACTGTAGCAGGAGACAGATAGCAGACCACACAGCTACAGGAGACAGATAGCAGACCACACTGTAGCAGGAGACAGATAGCAGACCACACTGTAGCAGGAGACAGATAGCAGACCACACAGGGACAGGAGACAGATAGCAGACCACACAGGGACATGAGACCGTTAGCAGACCACACAGCTACAGGAGACAGATAGCAGACCACACTGTAGCAGGAGACAGATAGCAGACCACACTGTAGCAGGAGACAGATAGCAGACCACACAGGGACAGGAGACAGATAGCAGACCACACAGGGACAGGAGACAGATAGCAGACCACACTGTAGCAGGAGACAGATAGCAGACCACACAGGGACAAGAGACAGATAGCAGACCACACTGTAGCAGGAGACAGATAGCAGACCACACAGGGACAGGAGACAGATAGCAGACCACACAGGGACAGGAGACTGATAGCAGACCACACTGTAGCAGGAGACAGATAGCAGACCACACTGTAGCAGGAGACAGATAGCAGACCACACTGTAGCAGGAGACAGATAGCAGACCACACTGCAGCAGGAGACAGATAGCAGACCACACTGTAGCAGGAGACAGATAGCAGACCACACTGTAGCAGGAGACAGATAGCAGACCACACTGTAGCAGGAGACAGATAGCAGACCACACTGCAGCAGGAGACAGATAGCAGACCACACTGTAGCAGGAGACAGATATCAGACCACACTGTAGCAGGAGACAGATAGCAGACCACACAGGGACAAGAGACAGATAACAGACCACACTGTAGCAGGAGACAGATAGCAGACCACACAGGGACAGGAGACAGATAGCAGACCACACAGGGACAGGGGACAGATAGCAGACCACACTGTAGCAGGAGACAGATAGCAGACCACACTGTAGCAGGAGACAGATAGCAGACCACACTGTAGCAGGAGACAGATAGCAGACCACACTGTAGCAGGAGACAGATAGCAGACCACACTGTAGCAGGAGACAGATAGCAGACCACACTGTAGCAGGAGACAGATAGCAGACCACACTGTAGCAGGAGACAGATAGCAGACCACACAGGGACAGGAGACAGATAGCAGACCACACAGGGACAGGAGACAGATAGCAGACCACACAGGGACAGGAGACAGATAGCAGACCACACAGGGACAGGAGACAGATAGCAGACCACACAGGGAAAAGAGACAGATAGCAGACCACACTGTAGCAGGAGACAGATAGCAGACCACACAGGGACAGGAGACAGATAGCAGACCACACAGGGACAGGAGACAGATAGCAGACCACACAGGGACATGAGACCGTTAGCAGACCACACAGGGACAGGAGACAGATAGCAGACCACACTGTAGCAGGAGACAGATAGCAGACCACACAGGGACAGGAGACAGATAGCAGACCACACAGGGACAGGAGACAGATAGCAGACCACACTGTAGCAGGAGACAGATAGCAGGCCACACTGTAGCAGGAGACAGATAGCAGACCACACTGTAGCAGGAGACAGATAGCAGACCACACTGTAGCAGGAGACAGATAGCAGACCACACTGTAGCAGGAGACAGATAGCAGACCACACTGTAGCAGGAGACAGATAGCAGACCACACTGTAGCAGGAGACAGATAGCAGACCACACTGTAGCAGGAGACAGATAGCAGACCACACAGGGACAGGAGACAGATAGCAGACCACACAGGGACAGGAGACAGATAGCAGACCACACAGGTACAGGAGACAGATAGCAGACCACACCGGGACAGGAGACAGATAGCAGACCACACAGGGAAAAGAGACAGATAGCAGACCACACTGTAGCAGGAGACAGATAGCAGACCACACAGGGACAGGAGACAGATAGCAGACCACACAGGGACAGGAGACAGATAGCAGACCACACAGGGACATGAGACCGTTAGCAGACCACACAGGGACAGGAGACAGATAGCAGACCACACTGTAGCAGGAGACAGATAGCAGACCACACAGGGACAGGAGACAGATAGCAGACCACACAGGGACAGGAGACAGATAGCAGACCACACAGGGACAGGAGACAGATAGCAGACCACACTGTAGCAGGAGACAGATAGCAGGCCACACTGTAGCAGGAGACAGATAGCAGACCACACTGTAGCAGGAGACAGATAGCAGACCACACAGCTACAGGAGACAGATAGCAGACCACACTGTAGCAGGAGACAGATAGCAGACCACACTGTAGCAGGAGACAGATAGCAGACCACACAGGGACAGGAGACAGATAGCAGACCACACAGGGACATGAGACCGTTAGCAGACCACACAGCTACAGGAGACAGATAGCAGACCACACTGTAGCAGGAGACAGATAGCAGACCACACTGTAGCAGGAGACAGATAGCAGACCACACAGGGACAGGAGACAGATAGCAGACCACACAGGGACAGGAGACAGATAGCAGACCACACTGTAGCAGGAGACAGATAGCAGACCACACAGGGACAAGAGACAGATAGCAGACCACACTGTAGCAGGAGACAGATAGCAGACCACACAGGGACAGGAGACAGATAGCAGACCACACAGGGACAGGAGACAGATAGCAGACCACACTGTAGCAGGAGACTGATAGCAGACCACACTGTAGCAGGAGACAGATAGCAGACCACACTGTAGCAGGGGACAGATAGCAGACCACACTGTAGCAGGAGACAGATAGCAGACCACACTGCAGCAGGAGACAGATAGCAGACCACACTGTAGCAGGAGACAGATATCAGACCACACTGTAGCAGGAGACAGATAGCAGACCACACTGTAGCAGGAGACAGATAGCAGACCACACAGGGACAGGAGACAGATAGCAGACCACACAGGGACAGGAGACAGATAGCAGACCACACTGTAGCAGGAGACAGATAGCAGACCACACAGGGACAGGAGACAGATAGCAGACCACACAGGGACAGGAGACAGATAGCAGACCACACAGGGACAAGAGACAGATAGCAGACCACACTGTAGCAGGAGACATATAGCAGACCACACAGGGACAGGAGACAGATAGCAGACCACACAGGGACATGAGACCGTTAGCAGACCACACAGGGACAGGAGACAGATAGCAGACCACACAGCTACAGGAGACAGATAGCAGACCACACAGGGACAGGAGACATATAGCAGACCACACAGGGACAGGAGACAGATAGCAGACCACACAGGGACAAGAGACAGATAGCAGACCACACAGGGACAAGAGACAGATAGCAGACCACACAGGGACAGGAGACAGATAGCAGACCACACAGGGACAGGAGACATATAGCAGACCACACAGGGACAGGAGACAGATAGCAGACCACACAGGGACAGGAGACAGATAGCAGACCACACAGGGACAAGAGACAGATAGCAGACCACACAGGGACAAGAGACAGATAGCAGACCACACAGGGACAGGAGACAGATAGCAGACCACACAGGGACAGGAGACAGATAGCAGACCACACAGGGACAGGAGACAGATAGCAGACCACACAGGGACAGGAGACAGATAGCAGACCACACAGGGACAGGAGACAGATAGCAGACCACACAGGGACAGGAGACAGATAGCAGACCACACAGGGACAAGAGACAGATAGCAGACCACACAGCTACAGGAGACAGATAGCAGACCACACAGGGACAGGAGACAGATAGCAGACCACACAGGGACAAGAGACAGATAGCAGACCACACAGCTACAGGAGACAGATAGCAGACCACACAGGGACAGGAGACAGATAGCAGACCACACAGGGACAGGAGACAGATAGCAGACCACACAGCTACAGGAGACAGATAGCAGACCACACAGGGACAGGAGACAGATAGCAGACCACACAGCTACAGGAGACAGATAGCAGACCACACAGGGACAGGAGACAGATAGCAGACCACACTGGGACAGGAGACTGATAGCAGACCACACTGTAGCAGGAGACTGATAGCAGGCCACACTGTAGCAGGAGACAGATAGCAGACCACACTGTAGCAGGAGACAGATAGCAGACCACACAGCTACAGGAGACAGATAGCAGACCACACTGTAGCAGGAGACAGATAGCAGACCACACTGTAGCAGGAGACAGATAGCAGACCACACTGTAGCAGGAGACAGATAGCAGACCACACTGTAGCAGGAGACAGATAGCAGACCACACTGTAGCAGGAGACAGATAGCAGACCACACAGGGACAGGAGACAGATAGCAGACCACACTGTAGCAGGAGACAGATAGCAGACCACACTGTAGCAGGAGACAGATAGCAGACCACACTGTAGCAGGAGACAGATAGCAGACCACACTGTAGCAGGAGACAGATAGCAGACCACACTGTAGCAGGAGACAGATAGCAGACCACACAGCTAAAGGAGACAGATAGCAGACCACACAGCTACAGGAGACAGATAGCAGACCACACAGGGACAGGAGACAGATAGCAGACCACACAGGGACAGGAGACAGATAGCAGACCACACAGGGACAAGAGACAGATAGCAGACCACACAGGGACAAGAGACAGATAGCAGACCACACAGGGACAGGAGACAGATAGCAGACCACACAGGGACAGGAGACAGATAGCAGACCACACAGGGACAAGAGACAGATAGCAGACCACACAGGGACAGGAGACAGATAGCAGACCACACAGGGACAAGAGACATATAGCAGACCACACAGGGACAGGAGACAGATAGCAGACCACACAGGGACAGGAGACAGATAGCAGACCACACAGCTACAGGAGACAGATAGCAGACCACACAGGGACAGGAGACAGATAGCAGACCACACTGGGACAGGAGACTGATAGCAGACCACACTGTAGCAGGAGACTGATAGCAGGCCACACTGTAGCAGGAGACAGATAGCAGACCACACTGTAGCAGGAGACAGATAGCAGACCACACAGCTACAGGAGACAGATAGCAGACCACACTGTAGCAGGAGACAGATAGCAGACCACACTGTAGCAGGAGACAGATAGCAGACCACACTGTAGCAGGAGACAGATAGCAGACCACACTGTAGCAGGAGACAGATAGCAGACCACACTGTAGCAGGAGACAGATAGCAGACCACACAGGGACAGGAGACAGATAGCAGACCACACTGTAGCAGGAGACAGATAGCAGACCACACTGTAGCAGGAGACAGATAGCAGACCACACTGTAGCAGGAGACAGATAGCAGACCACACTGTAGCAGGAGACAGATAGCAGACCACACTGTAGCAGGAGACAGATAGCAGACCACACAGCTAAAGGAGACAGATAGCAGACCACACAGCTACAGGAGACAGATAGCAGACCACACAGGGACAGGAGACAGATAGCAGACCACACAGGGACAGGAGACAGATAGCAGACCACACAGGGACAAGAGACATATAGCAGACCACACAGGGACAGGAGACAGATAGCAGACCACACAGGGACAGGAGACAGATAGCAGACCACACAGCTACAGGAGACAGATAGCAGACCACACAGGGACAGGAGACAGATAGCAGACCACACTGGGACAGGAGACTGATAGCAGACCACACTGTAGCAGGAGACTGATAGCAGGCCACACTGTAGCAGGAGACAGATAGCAGACCACACTGTAGCAGGAGACAGATAGCAGACCACACAGCTACAGGAGACAGATAGCAGACCACACTGTAGCAGGAGACAGATAGCAGACCACACTGTAGCAGGAGACAGCTAGCAGACCACACTGTAGCAGGAGACAGATAGCAGACCACACTGTAGCAGGAGACAGATAGCAGACCACACTGTAGCAGGAGACAGATAGCAGACCACACAGGGACAGGAGACAGATAGCAGACCACACTGTAGCAGGAGACAGATAGCAGACCACACTGTAGCAGGAGACAGATAGCAGACCACACTGTAGCAGGAGACAGATAGCAGACCACACTGTAGCAGGAGACAGATAGCAGACCACACTGTAGCAGGAGACAGATAGCAGACCACACAGCTAAAGGAGACAGATAGCAGACCACACAGCTACAGGAGACAGATAGCAGACCACACAGGGACAGGAGACAGATAGCAGACCACACAGGGACAGGAGACAGATAGCAGACCACACAGGGACAAGAGACAGATAGCAGACCACACAGGGACAAGAGACAGATAGCAGACCACACAGGGACAGGAGACAGATAGCAGACCACACAGGGACAGGAGACAGATAGCAGACCACACAGGGACAAGAGACAGATAGCAGACCACACAGGGACAGGAGACAGATAGCAGACCACACAGGGACAAGAGACATATAGCAGACCACACAGGGACAGGAGACAGATAGCAGACCACACAGGGACAGGAGACAGATAGCAGACCACACAGGGACAAGAGACAGATAGCAGACCACACAGGGACAGGAGACAGATAGCAGACCACACAGGGACAGGAGACAGATAGCAGACCACACAGGGACAGGAGACAGATAGCAGACCACACTGTAGCAGGAGACAGATAGCAGACCACACAGGGACAGGAGACAGATAGCAGACCACACAGGGACAGGAGACAGATAGCAGACCACACAGGGACAGGAGACAGATAGCAGACCACACAGGGACAGGAGACAGATAGCAGACCACACAGCTACAGGAGACAGATAGCAGACCACACAGGGACAGGAGACAGATAGCAGACCACACAGCTACAGGAGACAGATAGCAGACCACACAGGGACAGGAGACAGATAGCAGACCACACTGGGACAGGAGACAGATAGCAGACCACACAGGGACAAGAGACATATAGCAGACCACACAGGGACAGGAGACAGATAGCAGACCACACAGGGACAGGAGACAGATAGCAGACCACACAGCTACAGGAGACAGATAGCAGACCACACAGGGACAGGAGACAGATAGCAGACCACACTGGGACAGGAGACTGATAGCAGACCACACTGTAGCAGGAGACTGATAGCAGGCCACACTGTAGCAGGAGACAGATAGCAGACCACACTGTAGCAGGAGACAGATAGCAGACCACACAGCTACAGGAGACAGATAGCAGACCACACTGTAGCAGGAGACAGATAGCAGACCACACTGTAGCAGGAGACAGATAGCAGACCACACTGTAGCAGGAGACAGATAGCAGACCACACTGTAGCAGGAGACAGATAGCAGACCACACTGTAGCAGGAGACAGATAGCAGACCACACAGCTAAAGGAGACAGATAGCAGACCACACAGCTACAGGAGACAGATAGCAGACCACACAGGGACAGGAGACAGATAGCAGACCACACAGGGACAGGAGACAGATAGCAGACCACACAGGGACAAGAGACAGATAGCAGACCACACAGGGACAAGAGACAGATAGCAGACCACACAGGGACAGGAGACAGATAGCAGACCACACAGGGACAGGAGACAGATAGCAGACCACACAGGGACAAGAGACAGATAGCAGACCACACAGGGACAGGAGACAGATAGCAGACCACACAGGGACAAGAGACATATAGCAGACCACACAGGGACAGGAGACAGATAGCAGACCACACAGGGACAGGAGACAGATAGCAGACCACACAGGGACAAGAGACAGATAGCAGACCACACAGGGACAGGAGACAGATAGCAGACCACACAGGGACAGGAGACAGATAGCAGACCACACAGGGACAGGAGACAGATAGCAGACCACACTGTAGCAGGAGACAGATAGCAGACCACACAGGGACAGGAGACAGATAGCAGACCACACAGGGACAGGAGACAGATAGCAGACCACACAGGGACAGGAGACAGATAGCAGACCACACAGCTACAGGAGACAGATAGCAGACCACACAGGGACAGGAGACAGATAGCAGACCACACAGCTACAGGAGACAGATAGCAGACCACACAGGGACAGGAGACAGATAGCAGACCACACTGGGACAGGAGACAGATAGCAGACCACACTGTAGCAGGAGACTGATAGCAGACCACACTGTAGCAGGAGACAGATAGCAGACCACACTGTAGCAGGAGACAGATAGCAGACCACACTGTAGCAGGAGACAGATAGCAGACCACACTGTAGCAGGAGACAGATAGCAGACCACACTGTAGCAGGAGACAGATAGCAGACCACACTGTAGCAGGAGACTGATAGCAGACCACACAGGGACAGGAGACAGATAGCAGACCACACAGGGACAGGAGACAGATAGCAGACCACACTGTAGCAGGAGACTGATAGCAGACCACACAGGGACAGGAGACAGATAGCAGACCACACTGTAGCAGGAGACAGATAGCAGACCACACAGGGACAGGAGACAGATAGCATACCACACAGGGACAGGAGACAGATAGCAGACCACACTGTAGCAGGAGACAGATAGCAGACCACACAGGGACAGGAGACAGATAGCAGACCACACTGTAGCAGGAGACTGATAGCAGACCACACAGGGACAGGAGACAGATAGCAGACCACACTGGGACAGGAGACTGATAGCAGACCACACTGTAGCAGGAGACAGATAGCAGACCACACTGGGACAGGAGACAGATAGCAGACCACACAGGGACAGGAGACAGATAGCAGACCACACTGGGACAGGAGACTGATAGCAGACCACACAGGGACAGGAGACAGATAGCAGACCACACTGGGACAGGAGACTGATAGCAGACCACACTGTAGCAGGAGACTGATAGCAGACCACACTGTAGCAGGAGACAGATAGCAGACCACACTGTAGCAGGAGACAGATAGCAGACCACACTGGGACAGGAGACTGATAGCAGACCACACTGTAGCAGGAGACAGATAGCAGACCACACTGGGACAGGAGACAGATAGCAGACCACACAGGGACAGGAGACAGATAGCAGACCACACTGTAGCAGGAGACAGATAGCAGACCACACTGGGACAGGAGACTGATAGCAGACCACACTGTAGCAGGAGACAGATAGCAGACCACACTGGGACAGGAGACAGATAGCAGACCACACAGGGACAGGAGACAGATAGCAGACCACACTGTAGCAGGAGACAGATAGCAGACCACACAGGGACAGGAGACAGATAGCAGACCACACAGGGACAGGAGACAGATAGCAGACCACACAGGGACAGGAGACAGATAGCAGACCACACTGTAGCAGGATACAGATAGCAGACCACACAGGGACAGGAGACAGATAGCAGACCACACAGGGACAGGAGACAGATAGCAGACCACACAGGGACAGGAGACAGATAGCAGACCACACAGGGACAGGAGACAGATAGCAGACCACACAGGGACAAGAGACAGATAGCAGACCACACAGCTACAGGAGACAGATAGCAGACCACACAGGGACAGGAGACAGATAGCAGACCACACAGGGACAGGAGACAGATAGCAGACCACACAGGGACAAGAGACAGATATAAGACCACACAGCTACAGGAGACAGATAGCAGACCACACAGGGACAGGAGACAGATAGCAGACCACACAGGGACAGGAGACAGATAGCAGACCACACAGCTACAGGAGACAGATAGCAGACCACACAGGGACAGGAGACAGATAGCAGACCACACAGCTACAGGAGACAGATAGCAGACCACACAGGGACAGGAGACAGATAGCAGACCACACAGCTACAGGAGACAGATATCAGACCACACAGGGACAGGAGACAGATAGCAGACCACACTGGGACAGGAGACTGATAGCAGACCACACTGTAGCAGGAGACTGATAGCAGGCCACACTGTAGCAGGAGACAGATAGCAGACCACACTGTAGCAGGAGACAGATAGCAGACCACACAGCTACAGGAGACAGATAGCAGACCACACTGTAGCAGGAGACAGATAGCAGACCACACTGGGACAGGAGACAGATAGCAGACCACACAGGGACAGGAGACTGATAGCAGACCACACTGTAGCAGGAGACAGATAGCAGACCACACTGGGACAGGAGACAGATAGCAGACCACACAGGGACAGGAGACAGATAGCAGACCACACTGTAGCAGGAGACAGATAGCAGACCACACAGGGACAGGAGACAGATAGCAGACCACACAGGGACAGGAGACAGATAGCAGACCACACAGGGACAGGAGACAGATAGCAGACCACACTGTAGCAGGATACAGATAGCAGACCACACAGGGACAGGAGACAGATAGCAGACCACACAGGGACAGGAGACAGATAGCAGACCACACAGGGACAGGAGACAGATAGCAGACCACACAGGGACAGGAGACAGATAGCAGACCACACAGGGACAAGAGACAGATAGCAGACCACACAGCTACAGGAGACAGATAGCAGACCACACAGGGACAGGAGACAGATAGCAGACCACACAGGGACAGGAGACAGATAGCAGACCACACAGGGACAAGAGACAGATATAAGACCACACAGCTACAGGAGACAGATAGCAGACCACACAGGGACAGGAGACAGATAGCAGACCACACAGGGACAGGAGACAGATAGCAGACCACACAGCTACAGGAGACAGATAGCAGACCACACAGGGACAGGAGACAGATAGCAGACCACACAGCTACAGGAGACAGATAGCAGACCACACAGGGACAGGAGACAGATAGCAGACCACACAGCTACAGGAGACAGATATCAGACCACACAGGGACAGGAGACAGATAGCAGACCACACTGGGACAGGAGACTGATAGCAGACCACACTGTAGCAGGAGACTGATAGCAGGCCACACTGTAGCAGGAGACATATAGCAGACCACACTGTAGCAGGAGACAGATAGCAGACCACACAGCTACAGGAGACAGATAGCAGACCACACTGTAGCAGGAGACAGATAGCAGACCACACTGTAGCAGGAGACAGATAGCAGACCACACTGTAGCAGGAGACAGATAGCAGACCACACTGTAGCAGGAGACAGATAGCAGACCACACAGGGACAGGAGACTGATAGCAGACCACACTGTAGCAGGAGACAGATAGCAGACCACACTGTAGCAGGAGACAGATATCAGACCACACTGTAGCAGGAGACAGATATCAGACCACACTGTAGCAGGAGACAGATAGCAGACCACACTGTAGCAGGAGACAGATAGCAGACCACACAGCTACAGGAGACAGATAGCAGACCACACAGCTACAGGAGACAGATAGCAGACCACACAGGGACAGGAGACATATAGCAGACCACACAGGGACAGGAGACAGATAGCAGACCACACAGGGACAAGAGACAGATAGCAGACCACACAGGGACAAGAGACAGATAGCAGACCACACAGGGACAGGAGACATATAGCAGACCACACAGGGACAGGAGACAGATAGCAGACCACACAGGGACAGGAGACAGATAGCAGACCACACAGGGACAAGAGACAGATAGCAGACCACACAGGGACAGGAGACAGATAGCAGACCACACAGGGACAAGAGACAGATAGCAGACCACACAGGGACAGGAGACAGATAGCAGACCACACAGGGACAGGAGACAGATAGCAGACCACACAGGGACAAGAGACAGATAGCAGACCACACAGGGACAGGAAACAGATAGCAGACCACACAGGGACAGGAGACAGATAGCAGACCACACAGGGACAGGAGACAGATAGCAGACCACACAGGGACAGGAGACAGATAGCAGACCACACAGGGACAGGAGACAGATAGCAGACCACACAGGGACAGGAGACAGATAGCAGACCACACAGGGACAAGAGACAGATAGCAGACCACACAGCTACAGGAGACAGATAGCAGACCACACAGGGACAGGAGACAGATAGCAGACCACACAGGGACAGGAGACAGATAGCAGACCACACAGGGAGAGGAGACAGATAGCAGACCACACAGGGACAAGATACAGATATAAGACCACACAGCTACAGGAGACAGATAGCAGACCACACAGGGACAGGAGACAGATAGCAGACCACACAGGGACAGGAGACAGATAGCAGACCACACAGCTACAGGAGACAGATAGCAGACCACACAGGGACAGGAGACAGATAGCAGACCACACAGCTACAGGAGACAGATAGCAGACCACACAGGGACAGGAGACAGATAGCAGACCACACAGCTACAGGAGACAGATATCAGACCACACAGGGACAGGAGACAGATAGCAGACCACACTGGGACAGGAGACTGATAGCAGGCCACACTGTAGCAGGAGACAGATAGCAGACCACACTGTAGCAGGAGACAGATAGCAGACCACACAGCTACAGGAGACAGATAGCAGACCACACTGTAGCAGGAGACAGATAGCAGACCACACTGTAGCAGGAGACAGATAGCAGACCACACTGTAGCAGGAGACAGATAGCAGACCACACTGTAGCAGGAGACAGATAGCAGACCACACTGTAGCAGGAGACAGATAGCAGACCACACTGTAGCAGGAGACAGATAGCAGACCACACAGGGACAGGAGACAGATAGCAGACCACACTGTAGCAGGAGACAGATAGCAGACCACACTGTAGCAGGAGACAGATAGCAGACCACACTGTAGCAGGAGACAGATATCAGACCACACTGTAGCAGGAGACAGATAGCAGACCACACTGTAGCAGGAGACAGATAGCAGACCACACAGCTACAGGAGACAGATAGCAGACCACACAGCTACAGGAGACAGATAGCAGACCACACAGGGACAGGAGACATATAGCAGACCACACAGGGACAGGAGACAGATAGCAGACCACACAGGGACAAGAGACAGATAGCAGACCACACAGGGACAAGAGACAGATAGCAGACCACACAGGGACAGGAGACAGATAGCAGACCACACAGGGACAGGAGACAGATAGCAGACCACACAGGGACAGGAGACAGATAGCAGACCACACAGGGACAAGAGACAGATAGCAGACCACACAGGGACAGGAGACAGATAGCAGACCACACAGGGACAAGAGACAGATAGCAGACCACACAGGGACAGGAGACAGATAGCAGACCACACAGGGACAGGAGACAGATAGCAGACCACACAGGGACAAGAGACATATAGCAGACCACACAGGGACAGGAGACAGATAGCAGACCACACAGGGACAGGAGACAGATAGCAGACCACACAGGGACAGGAGACAGATAGCAGACCACACTGTAGCAGGAGACAGATAGCAGACCACACAGGGACAGGAGACAGATAGCAGACCACACAGGGACAGGAGACAGATAGCAGACCACACTGTAGCAGGAGACAGATAGCAGGCCACACTGTAGCAGGAGACAGATAGCAGACCACACTGTAGCAGGAGACAGATAGCAGACCACACAGGGACAGGAGACAGATAGCATACCACACAGGGACAGGAGACAGATAGCAGACCACACTGTAGCAGGAGACAGATAGCAGACCACACAGGGACAGGAGACAGATAGCAGACCACACTGTAGCAGGAGACTGATAGCAGACCACACAGGGACAGGAGACAGATAGCAGACCACACTGGGACAGGAGACAGATAGCAGACCACACTGTAGCAGGAGACAGATAGCAGACCACACTGGGACAGGAGACTGATAGCAGACCACACAGGGACAGGAGACAGATAGCAGACCACACTGGGACAGGAGACTGATAGCAGACCACACAGGGACAGGAGACAGATAGCAGACCACACTGGGACAGGAGACTGATAGCAGACCACACTGTAGCAGGAGACTGATAGCAGACCACACTGTAGCAGGAGACAGATAGCAGACCACACTGTAGCAGGAGACAGATAGCAGACCACACTGGGACAGGAGACTGATAGCAGACCACACTGTAGCAGGAGACAGATAGCAGACCACACTGGGACAGGAGACAGATAGCAGACCACACAGGGACAGGAGACAGATAGCAGACCACACTGTAGCAGGAGACAGATAGCAGACCACACTGGGACAGGAGACTGATAGCAGACCACACTGTAGCAGGAGACAGATAGCAGACCACACTGGGACAGGAGACAGATAGCAGACCACACAGGGACAGGAGACAGATAGCAGACCACACTGTAGCAGGAGACAGATAGCAGACCACACTGTAGCAGGAGACAGATAGCAGACCACACTGTAGCAGGAGACAGATAGCAGACCACACTGTAGCAGGAGACAGATAGCAGGATAGTTAGAAAGAATAGGGGAAGGAACACACACTCCACTTATCTATAATGAATAGAATGGATTAAAAATGCAGGACAGAGAGAGAAATGTGTCCCTCTCTGACAGGGTGGGGTGGTGTGAACTAGAAACAATTCACGGATGATTGCGTGTGCGTGTGCGTGTGCGTGTGTGTGTGAGAAAGAGAGGGAAATAGTGAGTGTGCTCGAGATGGGAGTGTGAATACTGCAAAATGATTCATATCTAGGGGATAACTATCGCATTGTCTGTGAATAAGACTGTGTTCTGAAGTGGTAGAGCAGAGAAACCAGAACAGGGAAGAGAGAACATTCAGAGGATCTGGTAGCTCATTCTGCAGTCTGTCTTTTTTGTGTTTTCAACAGGATAAAGGAAAAAATCTCATTCAGGAAGAACATGTGATACCATGCCCTGCTCCATCTCCTCTCCCTCCTTTATCTCCTCCCGCCCTGCTCCATCTCCTCTCCCTCCTTTATCTCCTCCCGCCCTGCTCCATCTCCTCTCCCTCCTTTATCTCCTGCCTCATCTCCTCTCCCTCCTTTATCTCCTCCCGCCCTGCTCCATCTCCTCTCCCTCCTTTATCTCCTCCCTCCCTGCTCCATCTCCTCTCCCTCCTTTATCTCCTCCCGCTCTGCTCCATCTCCTCTCCCTCCTTTATCTCCTCCATCTCATCTCCCTCCTTTATCTCCTCCCTCCCTGCTCCATCTCCTCCCGCCCTGCTCCATCTCCTCTCCCTCCTTTACCTCCTCCCTCCCTGCTCCATCTCCTCTCCCTCCTTTATCTCCTCCCGCCCTGCTCCATCTCCTCCCTCCCTGCTCCATCTCCTCCCTCCCTGCTCCATCTCCTCTCCCTCCTTTATCTCCTCCCTCCCTGCTCCATCTCCTCTCCCTCCTTTATCTCCTCCCTCCCTGCTCCATCTCCTCCCTCCCTGCTCCATCTCCATCTCCTCCATCCCTGCTCCATCTCCTCCATCTCCTCCCTCCCCTCCCTCCTCCATCTCCTCCCTCCCCCCTCCATCTCCTCCTCTCCCTCCTCCATCTCCTCCCTCCCTCCTCCCCTGTGTATCTAACCTAGCGTCCCCTCTCCCTCCATCTCCTCCCTCCCCTCTCCCCTCCTCCCCCTCCTCTCCCCTCCTCCCCTGTGTATCTAACCTAGCGTCCCCTCCCCCTCCCTCCCTCTCCTCCCTCCTTCCTCTCCCCTCCTGCACCTCCTCCATCCTCTCCCCTCCTCCAGAGCAGAAAGAGGAACAGGATTACAAATGAGATCTTTAATGCAGATATCTGCAGCACGCCACGCTACCCTTCCAACTCCACCCATCTCACTGGCCGTGTCCCTTATGGCACCCGCGTTCCCTATATAGTGCACTACTGTTGACCAGGGGCCATAGAGAGGGGCGCTATATAAGGGAAAAGGGTTCCATTTTGAACACGTCTGAAGACAGTGAGCTTCTACCCGGGACAGTGATGTCATGCTGTACAATCCACCGCTGCTACAGAGTCCCAAGCCTATCCAGTCCACACACACACACACACACACACACACACACACACACACACACACACACACACACACACACACACACACACACACACACACACACACACACACACACACACACACACACACACACACACACACACACACACACACACACACACACACACACACACACACACAAACATTAAACACTTTAAAACTAAAAAAATGCCACAGACCTCAGGGATTTTAAACCACTGTTATTTTAAAAATCTGAATTTAATGCAGGTAGTGCAAAACGTGACAGCGAGATTAGATCAGATATGTCAGATGAAAATGAAGGAAAGAGACAATGATTTGCATGTTCTCTGGCTCCGTTGGCTGGTGCTGCTGTTGGGCCATTCAACCAGCTAGTCAGTCAGGATGAAAAAGTGGAATGTATTTTATCAGAGATGTAGGAGAAGGGTTGTAAAAATCCTAGTAACTTTACCAATATTCCCTGATTTTCCAGAAAACCGGTTGTAAGATTCCCCAGAATCAAGAGGGAGTAAGCATAAAATCCGAAATACATTTAAAAAAAAAAAAAATTTTTTTTAATGATATTTGTCACATGCTTGGTAAACAAAAGGTGTGGACTAACAGTTAAATACTTAGTTACGAGCCCTAGATGCACTGAGCCGTACGCACTACCCTCTGTAGCGCCTTGCGGTCGAAGGCCGAGCAGTTGCCATATCAGGCGGTGATACAACCAGTCAAATCAAATCAAATCAAATCAAATTTATTAGTCACATACACATGGTTAGCAGATGTTAATGCGAGTGTAGCGAAATGCTTGTGCTTCTAGTTCCGACAATGCAGTAATAACAACAAGTAATCTAACCTAACAATTCCGCAACTACTACCTTATACACGCAAGTGTAAAGGGATAAAGAATATGTACATAAAGATATATGAATGAGTGATGGTACAGACGGCATAGGCAAGGTGCAGTAGATGGTATAGAGTACGGTATATACCTATGAGATGAGTACTGTAGGGTATGTAAACATAGAGTGGCATAGTTTAAAGTGGCTAGTGGTCCATGTATTACATAAGATGGCAAGATGCAGTAGATGATATAGAGTACAGTATATACATATACATAAGAGATGTGTAATGTAGGGTATGTAAACATTATATTAGGTGGCATTGTTTAAAGTGGCTGGTGGTACATTTTTACATAATTTCCATCAATTCCCATTTTTAAGGTGGCTGGAGCTGAGTCAGTTTGTTGGCAGCGGCCGCTAAATGTTAGTGGTGGCTGTTTAACAGTCTGATGGCCTTGAGATAGAAGCTGTTTTTCAGTCTCTCGGTCCCTGCTTGGATGCACCTGTACTGACCTCGCCTTCTGGATGATAGCGGGGTGAACAGGTAGTGGCTTGGGTGGTTGTTGTCCTTGATGATCTTTATGGCCTTCCTGTGACATCGGGTGGTGTAGGTGTCCTGGAGGGCAGGTAGTTTGCCCCGGGTGATGCGTTCTGCCGACCTCACTACCCTCTGGAGAGCCTTACGGTTGTGTGCGGAGCAGTTGCCGTACCAGGCGGTGATACAGCCCGACAGGATGCTCTCGATTGTGCATCTGTAGAAGTTTGTGTCAGGATGCTCTCGACGGTGCAGCTGTAGAACTTTGAGGATCTGAGGACTCATGACAAATCTTTTTTTTGGGGAGGGGGGACCGTCGTCGTACCCTCTTCACAACCGTGTTGGTGTGTTTGGAACATGATATATCTTTAGTGATGTGGACAACGAGGAACTTGAAGCTCTCGACTCCATTACAGCCCCGTCGATGTGAATGGTGGCGTGCTCGGCCCTCCGTTTCCTGTTGTTCACAATCAGCTCCTTTGTCTTGCTGATGTTGAGGGAGAGACAGGTCTCTGACCTCCCTATAGGCTGATTTAGGGCTGGGCGATATGGCCAAAATATTGTATCACGGTATTTCCCCCAAAAAGTATGGTATTTTATGTGTTTTTTTAATAAAAGTTTTAAATGTGCTTTATGAGTAGTTAGTGATGCTAGCTGGTTGTATAGCTACAGGGGCAGTCAGGGACAGACAGGCTGTGATCACTCACTACAGTAGCCCAAGCACTGTCATTACACACTCACTTTTTCAAATAAAAAAATGGGGGGGGGTCTCAACAAAGAAAAAAACAGAACAGATGCTCAATTAAGTTGCTAACAGGTGTATTTTTATTTCACCTTTATTTAACCAGATAGGCTAGTTGAGAACAAGTTCTCATTTACAACTGCGACCTGGCCAAGATAAAGCAAAGCAGTGCGACACAAACAACAACACAGAGTTACACATGGACTAAACGTACAGTCAATACGTTTGTTTATGTGTATCCTCCAAACCCAGATTAGTCCGTCGGACTCCCAGATGGTGAAGCGTGATTCATAACTCCAGTGAACACGTTTCCACTGCTCCAGAGTTCAATGGCGGCGAGCTTTACACCACTCCAGCTGACGCATGGCGTTGTGCATAGTGATGTTAGGCTTGTGTGCGGCTGCTCGGCCACGGAAACCCATTTCACAAAGCTCCCGACGAACAGTTTTTGTGCTGACGTTGTTTCCAGAGGCTGTTTGGAGACAGGAACTCGGTAGTTAGTGAGATCTTGTCTATGGAGGTTGTATGGCTGTGTGCTCGATGTTATACGGGGCGTCAGCGTAGCCTAGTGGTTAGAACGTTGGACTAGTGACCGAAAGGATGCAAGATCAAATCCCCGAGCTGACAGAGTACAAATCTGTCGTTCTGCACCTGAACAAAGGCAGTTAACCCACTGTTCCTAGGCCGTCATTGAAAATAAGAATTTGTTCTTAATTAACTGACTTGCCAAGTTAAATAAAGGTGAAAAAAAATGTATAATAAAAAATGCCAGGAGAATGCTACCTGCCCCAATGCATAGTGCCAACTGTAAAGTTAGGTGGAGGAGGAATAATGGTCTGGGGATGTTTTTCATGGTTCGGGCCCCTTAGTTCCAGTGAAGGGAAATCTTAACGCTACAGCATACAATGACATTCTAGACGATTCTGTGCTTCCAACTTTGTGGCAACAGTTTGGGGAAGGCCCTTTCCTGTTTCAGCATGACAATGTCCCTGTCCATAAAGAAAGGGTTTGTGTGGAAGAACTTGACTGGCTTGCACAGAGCCCTGACCTTAACCCCATCAAACACCTTTAGGATGAATTAGAACGCCGACTGCAAGCCAGGCCTAATCACCCAACATCAGTGCCCGACCTCACTAATACTGTGTGGCTGAATGGAAGCAAGTCCCCGCAGCAATGTTCCATAATCTAGTGGAAAGCCTTCCCAGAAGAGTGGAGGCTGTTATAGCAGCAAAGAGGGGGACCAACTCCCATGATTTTGGAATTAAATGTTTGACGAGCAGGTGTCCACATACTATTTGGCCATGTAGTGTAGAATGACATCAGTTAAAATAGTGAAAGAATTTCAACAAGTGTTTTACAACTCTCTTTGTGAATTACAGGATTGAATTGATTTAACAACTGACCTACAGCTGTCTTCTTAAAGAGTCTCTACGGACTTCCACAGGCTTCACGCTTCCTTGAGGCATTTTCTCAGCTATCTGCAATACACACTCACTAGTCACTCACTACATAGCCTAGGTAATGTCACTACACACTCACTACATAGCCTAGGTAATGTCACTACACACTCACTAGTCACTCACTACATAGCCTAGGTAATGTCACTACACACTCACTACATAGCCTAGGTAATGTCACTACACACTCACTAGTCACTCACTACATAGCTTAGGTAATGTCACTACACACTCACTAGTCACTCACTACATAGCCTAGGTAATGTCACTACACACTCACTACATAGCTTAGGTAATGTCACTACACACTCACTAGTCACTCACTACATAGCTTAGGTAATGTCACTACACACTCACTACATAGCTTAGGTAATGTTACTACACACTCACTAGTCAATCACTACATAGCTTAGGTAATGTCACTACACACTCACTAGTCACTCACTACATAGCCTAGGTAATGTCACTACACACTCACTACATAGCTTAGGTAATGTCACTACATACTCACTAGTCACTCACTACATAGCCTAGGTAATGTCACTACACACTCACTAGTCAATCACTACATAGCCTAGGTAATGTCACTACACACTCACTAGTCAATCACTACATAGCTTAGGTAATGTCACTACACACTCACTACATAGCCTAGGTAATGTCACTACATAGCTTCGGTAATGTCACTACACACTCACTAGTCACTCACTACATAGCCTAGGTAATGTCACTACACAGTCAAGTCAAGATGCTCTCTGGGAGAAAGAGAGGGTACAAGGGCTGAACCTCAATTCGTCTGTCTGTGATTCCTCGCCTCCTTCTTAACCATATTGGAAGAGAAGGTACAAGGTCACTCCCCTCAGACCTTCTTCTCCAATGAGTTTAGAGAAGGAGCCAAGGAGAGAGGGTACAAGGATTTGAGGAAAGATGACTTGAGAGAGAACACGACGATGTGGAGACAGAGTGATCTATCAGCCGATCCATTTACCTGCCCTGCCCCCCCTGACCTGGACTATCAGCCAATCCATTTACCTGCCCTGCCCCCCCTGACCTGGACTATCAGCCAATCCATTTACCTGCCCTGCCCCCCCTGACCTGGACTATCAGCCGATCCATTTACCTGTCCTGCCCCCTCTGACCTGGACTATCAGCCGATCCACTTACCTGCCCTGCCCCCCCTGACCTGGACTATCTGCCGATCCATTTACCTGCCCTGCCCCCTCTGACCTGGACTATCAGCCGATCCATTTACCTGTCCTGCCCCCTCTGACCTGGACTATCAGCCGATCCATTTACCTGCCCTGCCCCCTCTGACCGGGACTAAATCAGCCGATCCATTTACCTGCCAACCCCCCCCCCCCCACTCTGACCTGGACCCGGTTATGACGTTCGATAGCATACCAAGAAAACTAAACAAAGACGACTGAAGGAGAAAATGAACGGCTGGTCTAGCGAGATGTCCATTGGACCCAGCCAGAGTCAGTGCAGTGGTCATATGATAGCGTGAAAATAACCAGACTCTCTACTGTAATAAGAGCTTTAAATACTGTCTGACTGTCCCCAACTGTCCTGACCACTAACACAGATATGAATTGTGTCCCAAAAGGCACCCTATTCCCCATTTAGTGCACTACTTTTGGACAGGGCCCATAAGGAACTGGTCAAAAGTAGTGAACTTAAAAAGGGAATATGGGGCCATTTGGGACAAAGTAATGGATTAAAAAAACAAGGGAGCTCTATTGTGGAAAGAATCTAAATGTTTACATAAAACAACCCTGATATTTGATTTGTGTAAACCAACCTCTCTGGGAATGATATACAACAGAGATATCTAGGCCTGATTGAACCTCTCTGGGAATGTTATACAACGGAGATATCTAGGCCAGATTGAACCTCTCTGGGAATGATATACAACAGAGATATCTAGGCCTGATTGAACCTCTCTGGGAATGATATACAACGGAGATATCTAGGCCTGATTGAACCTCTCTGGGAATGATATACATCGGAGATATCTAGGCCTGATTGAACCTCTCTGGGAATGATATACAACGGAGATATCTGGGCCTGATTGAACCTCTCTGGGAATGATATACAACAGAGATATCTAGGCCTGATTGAACCTCTCTGGGAATGACATACAACGGAGATATCTAGGCCTGATTGAACCTCTCTGGGAATGATATACAACGGAGATATCTAGGCCTGATTGAACCTCTCTGGGAATGATATACAACGGAGATATCTAGGCCTGATTGAACCTCTCTGGGAATGATATACAACAGAGATATCTAGGCCTGATTGAACCTCTCTGGGAATGATATACAACAGAGATATCTAGGCCTGATTGAACCTCTCTGGGAATGATATACAATGGAGATACCTAGGCCTGATTGTTGTATATCATTCCTAGAGAGGTTCAGAGATATCTAGGCCTGATTGAACCTCTCTGCTGTTTGTGTATCTGATCCCTTCTTTAAACAAGTCAGATCCTTTTGTCTTTATGACAACTTATTCTACTGTCTTCATGTAGTATCTATTGTAACTTATTCTACTGTCTTTGTGTACTATCTACTGTAACTTATTGTACTATCTACTGTAACTTATTGTACTGTCTTTATGTAGTATCTACTGTAACTTATTGTACTGTCTTTATGTAGTATCTACTGTAACTTATTGTACTGTCTTTATGTAGTATCTACTGTAACTTATTGTACTGTCTTTATGTAGTATCTACTGTAACTTATTATACTGTCTTTATGTAGTATCTACTATAACTTATTGTACTGTCTTTATGTAGTATCTACTGTAACTTATTGTACTGTCTTTATGTAGTATCTACTATAACTTATTGTACTGTCTTTATGTAGTATCTACTGTAACTTATTGTACTGTCTTTATGTAGTATCTACTGTAACTTATTCTACTGTCTTTATGTAGTATCTACTGTAACTTATTCTACTGTCTTTATGTAGTATCTACTGTAACTTATTATACTGTCTTTATGTAGTATCTACTGTAACTTATTCTACTGTCATTATGTAGTATCTACTGTAAGTTGCCTAGTATGTCTATGTCTAGGACCCTGTCTCTAGTTACAGGACAGAGCTAAACTACTCCTAGTTACAGGACAGAGCTGAACTACTCCTAGTTACAGGACAGAGCTGAACTACTCCTAGTTACACGACAGAGCTGAACTACTCCTAGTTACAGGACAGAGCTGAACTACTCCTAGTTACACGACAGAGCTGAACTACTCCTAGTTACACGACAGAGCTGAACTACTCCTAGTTACAGGACAGAGCTGAACTACTCCTAGTTACAGGACAGAGCTAAACTACTCCTAGTTACAGGACAGAGCTGAACTACTCCTAGTTACAGGACAGAGCTGAACTACTCCTAGTTACAGGACAGAGCTGAACTACTCCTAGTTACACGACAGAGCTGAACTACTCCTAGTTACAGGACAGAGCTGAACTACTCCTAGTTACAGGACAGAGCTGAACTACTCCTAGTTACAGGACAGAGCTGAACTACTCCTAGTTACAGGACAGAGCTGAACTACTCCTACTTACAGGACAGAGCTGAACTACTCCTAGTTACAGGACAGAGCTGAACTACTCCTAGTTACAGGACAGAGCTGAACTACTCCTAGTTACACGACAGAGCTGAACTACTCCTAGTTACAGGACAGAGCTGAACTACTCCTAGTTACAGGACAGAGCTGAACTACTCCTAGTTACAGGACAGAGCTGAACTACTCCTAGTTACAGGACAGAGCTGAACTACTCCTAGTTACAGGACAGAGCTGAACTACTCCTAGTTACAGGACAGAGCTGAACTACTCCTAGTTACAGGACAGAGCTAAACTACTCCTAGTTACAGGACAGAGCTGAACTACTCCTAGTTACAGGACAGAGCTGAACTACTCCTAGTTACAGGACAGAGCTGAACTACTCCTAGTTACAGGACAGAGCTGAACTACTCCTAGTTACAGGACAGAGCTGAACTACTCCTAGTTACAGGACAGAGCTGAACTACTCCTAGTTACAGGACAGAGCTAAACTACTCCTAGTTACAGGACAGAGCTGAACTACTCCTAGTTACAGGACAGAGCTGAACTACTCCTAGTTACAGGACAGAGCTGAACTACTCCTAGTTACAGGACAGAGCTGAACTACTCCTAGTTACAGGACAGAGCTGAACTACTCCTAGTTACAGGACAGAGCTGAACTACTCCTAGTTACAGGATAGAGCTGAACTACTCCTAGTTACAGGATAGAGCTGAACTACTCCTAGTTACAGGACAGAGCTGAACTACTCCTAGTTACAGGATAGAGCTAAAGTACTCCTAGTTACAGGACAGAGCTGAACTACTCCTAGTTACAGGATAGAGCTGAACTACTCCTAGTTACAGGACAGAGCTGAACTACTCCTAGTTACAGGACAGAGCTGAACTACTCCTAGTAACAGGACAGAGCTGAACTACTCCTAGTTACAGGACAGAGCTGAACTACTCCTAGTTACACGACAGAGCTGAACTACTCCTAGTTACAGGACAGAGCTGAACTACTCCTAGTTACAGGACAGAGCTGAACTACTCCTAGTTACAGGACAGAGCTGAACTACTCCTAGTTACAGGACAGAGCTGAACTACTCCTAGTTACAGGACAGAGCTGAACTACTCCTAGTTACAGGACAGAGCTGAACTACTCCTAGTTACAGGACAGAGCTGAACTACTCCTAGTTACAGGATAGAGCTAAAGTACTCCTAGTTACATGAGTGTGTTGTTGACTGTGTTCATCACAGACTCCATCAGAGACTACACATATGGGTGTGGTGGGTGAAAAAAACCACGTAGACCGATCCCAGATCAGTTTGTGCTGTGTTGCCAACTCCTATAGTCAATGTCACATCATGAGTTGGAAACACAGCATAAACAGATCTGGGACCAGGCTAGGAAACACGGCGAGTTAGAGTGCTTACATGAAATGTACCTCTATCAGAACAACCGTAACTGACCCCCAGGTCAAGGACTAGACTTCTGCAACAGCTTCAGCTCAGCTAATGAATACAACATGTTAAACCTACAGCTCCTGTAGTGTAGAAACACTACAGGAGAAAATGGTGAAACACTACAGGAGAAAATGGTGAAACACTTTCTGACTCTCTGGGAATTAGAGAAAAGGCCTTCAGAAAGTATTCACACCCCTTTGACTTTTTAAAATGGATTTAATTGTTGTTTTTTGTCAACGATTTACACAAAATACGCTGTAATGTCAAAGTGGAAGAAAAAAATCTAACATTTGTAAAATAATGTATGAAACATAAAACATTAATATATCTTGATTAGATAAGTATACAATCCCGAGTCAATACACGTTAGAATCACCTTTGGCAGCAATTACAGCTGTGGGTCTTTCTAGGTAAGTTTCTAAGAGCTATACACACCCGCATTGTACAATATTACCATATTATTCTTTAAAAAATTATTGATCCACCTCTTTGCTCTGTCCTGTGTGTAGTATGTATGTCCTGTGTGTAGTATGTATGTAGTATGTATGTCCTGTGTGTAGTATGTATGTCCTGTGTGTAGTATGTATGTATGTCCTGTGTGTAGTATGTATGTATGTCCTGTGTGTAGTATGTATGTCCTGTGTGTAGTATGTCTGTCCTGTATGTAGTATGTCCGTCCTGTGTGTAGTATGTCTGTCCTGTATGTAGTATGTCTGTCCTGTATGTAGTATGTCTGTCTTGTATGTAGTATGTATGTCCTGTATGTAGTATGTCCGTCCTGTGTGTAGTGTGTCTGTCCTGTATGTAGTATGTCTGTCCTGTGTGTAGTGTGTCTGTCCTGTATGTAGTATGTATGTAGTATGTATGTCTTGTATGTAGTATGTCTGTCCTGTATGTAGTATGTCCGTCCTGTGTGTAGTATGTCTGTCCTGTATGTAGTATGTCTGTCCTGTATGTAGTATGTCTGTCTTGTATTTAGTATGTATGTCCTGTATGTAGTATGTCCGTCCTGTGTGTAGTGTGTCTGTCCTGTATGTAGTATGTCTGTCCTGTGTGTAGTGTGTCTGTCCTGTATGTAGTGTGTCCGTCCTGTATGTAGTATGTGTGTAGTATGTAGTATGTCTGTCCTGTGTGTAGTATGTATGTAGTATGCCTGTCCTGTGTGTAGTGTGTCTGTCCTGTGTGTAGTATGTATGTCCTGTATGTAGTATGTATGTAGTATGTCTGTCCTGTATGTAGTATGTATGTAGTATGTCTGTCCTGTATGTAGTATGTCTGTCCTGTATGTAGTATGTCTGTCCTGTATGTAGTGTGTCTGTCCTGTGTGTAGTATGTCTGTCCTGTATGTAGTATGTATGTAGTATGTCTGTCCTGTATGTAGTATGTATGTAGTATGTCTGTACTGTATGTAGTATGTATGTAGTATGTCTGTCCTGTATGTAGTATGTCCGTCCTGTATGATGCTATCAGATCTTTCTAGGGGTCGTGGTCCCAGAACCGTTATTTTAATTCTCTGTCTGTAATCTGCATAACTCAAAAGGTCCTGGAGCGTTTCGGCTGCAAAGCAAAGTGCAAACAGATCTCACAACGAACACAATGCAACATAATAGAACATAATCACAAAGATATCTGGTTGATTTGAACCGTGTGTCGGTGTGTGTGAACCACATTTGGAAATAATGTCACTTCCCTGTAGCCCTGGAATCAGTAGCTAGGTTACCAATATGATGTTGTTGTTGTTGTTTAAGCAGAGGGGAAGAAATCTATTATCAAATGCAGTATCAGAACATGGAGTCTCAAGGTCCTCGGTAGACACAGCAGGCTACCATCTCCTGTTATTCACACAGACAGATTTGACCGGTTTGTCACAACCTCGCAATACAAAATTACCCAACTCTGACCTAACCCTGACTAAACCCTGACTAAACCCTGACCTAACCCTGACCCAACCCTGACTAAACCCTGACTAAACCCTGACCTAACCCTGACCCAACCCTGACTAAACCCTGACTAAACCCGGACCTAAACCCGGACCCAACCCTGACCTAACTCTGACCCTAACCCTGACCTAACCCTGACCCAACCCTGACCCAACCCTGACCCAACCCTGACCCAACCCTGACCCAACCCTGACTCAACCCTGACTCAACCCTGACCTAACTCTGACCAAACCCTGACTCAACCCTGACTAAACCCTGACTAAACCCTGACCAAACCCGGACTAAACCCGGACCAAACCCGGACTAAACCCGGACTAAACCCGGACTAAACCCTGATCAAACCCTGACCAAACCCTGACTAAACCCTGACTAAACCCTGACTAAACCCTGACTAAACCCTGACTAAACCCTGACCAAACCCTGACTAAACCCTGAGCAAACCCTGACTAAACCCTGACTAAACCCTGAGCAAACCCTGACCAAACCCTGACTAAATCCTGACTAAATCCGGACCAAACCCTGACCAAACCCTGACTAAACCCTGACCCAACCCTGACTAAACCCTGACCAAACCCTGACTAAACCCTGAGAGCTGCTGAATGGAGCTATACTAGAAGTCCCCCTCAGTCTGTTAGCAGAGGACCACTGCACTACAACAGTACACCAGGGATACATCTGAAACGGCACCCTATTCCCTACATAGTGCACTACTTTTAACCAGAGCCCTATGGGCCATGTGCACTATGTAGGGAATAAGGTGCCGTTTGGGACGTAACCATAAACGATAGTGGTAGTTAATATGCTGCCTCAAGGCTTCTCCACTCATTATGTTAAAATAGTTGAATATATATATCTATATCCATATCCTTTCTATCCAGTCGAAAAGGTCTTCTGACAAAGTTTATACTGCAGTTTCTATTACATCAGGAACTCATTTCACAACATGGCAGAAGAAGAAGAAGAACAGTTGCTGAGGGTTAAACAAAGGACCAGAAGAAGAACAGTTACTGAGGGTTAAACAAAGGACCAGAAGAAGAACAGTTACTGAGGGGTTAAACAAAGTACCTGAAGAAGAACAGTTACTGAGGGGTTAAACAAAGGACCAGAAGAAGAACAGTTACTGAGGGTTAAACAAAGGACCAGAAGAAGAACAGTTACTGAGGGTTAAACAAAGGACCAGAAGAAGAACAGTTACTGAGGGTTAAACAAAGGACCAGAAGAAGAACAGTTGCTGAGGGTTAAACAAAGGACCAGAAGAAGAACAGTTACTGAGGGTTAAACAAAGTACCAGAAGAAGAACAGTTACTGAGGGTTAAACAAAGGACCAGAAGAAGAACAGTTGCTGAGGGTTAAACAAAGGACCAGAAGAAGAACAGTTGCTGAGGGTTAAACAAAGGACCAGAAGAAGAACAGTTACTGAGGGTTAAACAAAGGACCAGAAGAAGAACAGTTACTGAGGGTTAAACAAAGGACCAGAAGAAGAACAGTTACTGAGGGTTAAACAAAGTACCAGAAGAAGAACAGTTGCTGAGGGTTAAACAAAGTACCAGAAGAAGAACAGTTGGAACAGTTAACCTTCCAACCAGGCTCTCTCAAAGTTGAAGCCTAAAAATCACTTGTTTTATTTGCTATTGAGCTTCTGGTACTCACTATACGGAAGGCTAGCAAGGTCTACGATCGTTGTCAGACCAAACAAGAGTTTGGCAAGACGGTAAACAGATCTAGCAGTAGGATAACAGAGAACAGGGAGACTTGGAGAAATCTGCTCCACTACGTAATATTCATTCAAAAACAAATAAATAAATGTGTGTTTGCAGAACATAATAGCACTATCCAATATAGATATATATATTCAACTATTTAAACATAACGAGTGGAGAAGCCTTGAGGCAGCATATTAACCACCACTATCGTTTATGGCTACGTCCCAAACGGCACCCTATTCCCTACATAGTGCACAGGGCCCATAGGGCTCTGGTTAAAAGTAGTGCACTATGTAGGGAATAGGGCACCATTTGAGAAGCATCCTACATTTCAGCTTTATCAGTGGAACAGGGTGTGCTGCCTGCAGTCATGTGGGCCTTGACTTCTGATTGGAGGACAACCCAGACCCAGATACAGACTAGAGGTCGACCGATTAATTAGAGCCGATTTCAAGTTTTCATAACAAATCAGTAATCTGCCTTTTTGGACACCGATTACATTGCAATCCACGAGGAGACCGCGTGGCAGGCTGACCACCTGTTACGTGACTGCAGCGTCAAAAGGACCTTGTGGCTGCAAGGAGCCAAGGTAAGTTGCTAGCTAGCATTAAACTTATCTTATAAAAAAACTATCAATCTTCACATAATCACTAGTTAACTACACATGGTTGATGATATTACTAGTTTATCTAGCGTGTCCTGCGTTGCATATAATCGATGCGGTGCCTGTTCATTTATCATCGAATCACAGCCTACTTCGCTAAACGGGTGATGATTTAACCGTTTGGCGCATTTGCGAAAAAAGCACTGTCGTTGCACCAATGTACCTAACCATAAACATCAATGCCTTTCTTTAAAATCAATACACAAGTATATTTTTTTAAACCTGCATATTTAGTTAAAATAAATTAATGTTAGCAGGCAATATAAACTAGGGAATTGTGTCACTTCTCTTACGTTCAGTGCAGGCAGAGTCAGAGTATATGCAGCAGTTTGGGCCGCCTGGCTCGTTGCGAACTGTGTTTCTTCCTAACAAAGACCGTCATTAATTTGCCAGAATTTTACATAATTATGATATAACATTGACGGTTGTGCAATGTAACAGCAATATTTAGACTTAGGGATGCCACCCGTTCGATAAAATACGGAACGGTTCAGTATTTCACTGAAAGAATAAACGTTTTGTTTTGGAAATGATAGTTTCCGGATTCGACCATATTAATGACCAAAGGCTCGTATTTCTGTGTGTATTATATTATATTAAGTCTATGATTTGATAGAGCAGTCTGACTGAGCGGTGGTAGGCAGCAGCAGCCTCGTAAGCATTCATTCAAACAGCACTTTACTGTGTTTGCCAGCAGCTCTTCGCTGTGCTTCAAGCATTGCGCTGTTTATGACTTCAAGCCTATCAACTCCCGAGATTAGGCTGCCAATACTAAAGTACCTATAAGAACATCCAATCGTCAAAGGTATATGAAATACAAATCGTATAGAGATAAATAGTCCTATAATTCCTATAATAACTACAACCTAAAACTTCTTAACTGGGAATATTGAAGACTCATGTTAAAAGAAACCACCAGCTTTCATATGTTCTCATGTTCTGAGCAATGAACTTAAACGTTAGCTTTTTTACATGGCACATATTGCACTTTTACTTTCTTCTCCAACACTGTGTTTTTGCATTATTTAAACAAAATTAAGCATGTTTCATTATTGATTTGAGACTAAATAGATGTATGTATTATATTAAGTTAAAATAAAAGTGTTCATTGTTCATTCAGTATTGTTGTAATTGTCATTATTACAAATATATATAAAAATTGACCGATTAATCGGTATTGGCTTTTTTTGGTCCTATAATAATTGGTATCGGCGTTGAAAAATCATAATCAGTCGACCTCTAATACCGACCCAGAACAGAACAGTCGAATTCAGAACCTCTAATACCGACCCAGAACAGTCGAATACAGAACCTCTAATACCGACCCAGAACAGAACAGTCGAATACAGAACCTCTAATACCGACCCAGAACAGAACAGTCGAATACAGAACCTCTAATACAGACCCAGAACAGAACAGAAACAGACATCAGTGACTTGAAGGACTGTTTAAAACACTATGCATATAAATACAACGTAGGCTAGTGGGAGGGATAGAGGGAAGGAAAGGGGGAGATAGTGAAACCTCTTCCACTCTGGCTGAAAGCAGGATTGATCGGCCTGGGGGAGGGAGGGGGAGAGAGAAGAGAGAAGAGAGAAGAGAGAGAGAGAGAGAGAGAGAGAGAGAGAGAGAGAGAGAGAGAGAGAGAGAGAGAGAGAGGCAGAGAACTTAACTAGGGGTGAAAGGTGGATGTCTCCATCCCAAACGGCACCCTATTCCCTATATGGTGCACTCCTTTTGACCAAAGCCCTATGGGTGAAGTAGATATACAGTAGGTCCTGGTCAAAGTAGTGCACCATTATGCCTGGAATAAGGTGCCATCTAGGAGGGTAACGGTTGTCCTCTCCTGCCTTCTCTCTGTCCTGTCTCTGTCCTGCGTCTGTCCTGTCTCTGACCTCGCCTGCCTTCTCTCTGTCCTGTCTCTGACCTCTCCTGCCTTCTCTCTGTCCTGTCTCTGTCCTGTCTCTGTCCTGTCTCTGTCCTGTCTCTGTCCTGTCTCTGTCCTGCGTCTGTCCTGTCTCTGACCTCGCCTGCCTTCTCTCTGTCCTGTCTCTGTCCTGCGTCTGTCCTGTCTCTGTCCTCGCCTGCCTTCACTCTGTCCTGTCTCTGTCCTCGCCTGCCTTCTCTCTGTCCTGTCTCTGTCCTGCGTCTGTCCTGTCTCTGACCTCGCCTGCCTTCTCTCTGTCCTGTCTCTGTCCTGCGTCTGTCCTGTCTCTGTCCTCTCCTGCCTTCACTCTGTCCTGTCTCTGTCCTCGCCTGCCTTCTCTCTGTCCTGTCTCTGTCCTCGCCTGCCTTCACTCTGTCCTGTCTCTGTCCTCGCCTGCCTTCTCTCTGTCCTCGCCTGCCTTCTCTCTGTCCTGTCTCTGTCCTGTGTCTGTCCTGTCTCTGTCCTGTGTCTGTCCTCGCCTGCCTTCTCTCTGTCCTGTCTCTGTCCTGTCTCTGTCCTGTCTCTGTCCTGTCTCTGTCCTCGCCTGCCTGCCTTCACTCTGTTCTGTCTCTGTCCTCGCCTGTCTTCTCTCTGTCCTGTCTCTGTCCTCGCCTGTCTTCTCTCAGTCCTGTCTCTGTCCTGTCTCTGTCCTCGCCTGCCTTCTCTCTGTCCTGTCTCTGTCCTCACCTGCCTTCTCTCTGTCTTGTCTCTGTCCTGTCTCTGTCCTCTCCTGCCTTCACTCTGTCCTGTCTCTGTCCTCGCCTGCCTTCTCTCTGTCCTGTCTCTGTCCTGTCTCTGTCCTCGCCTGCCTTCTCTCTGTCCTGTCTCTGTCCTGTCTCTGTCCTCGCCTGCCTTCACTCTGTCCTGTCTCTGTCCTCGCCTGTCTTCACTCTGTCCTGTCTCTGTCCTGTCTCTGTCCTGTCTCTGTCCTCGCCTGTCCTGCCTCTGTCCTGTCTTGTCTCTATCCTCGCCTGTCTTCTCCCTGTCCTGCCTCTGTCCTGTCCTGTCTCTATCCTCGCCTGTCTTCTCCCTGTCCTTTCCCAGTCCTTCAACACCCGCTGTCTCAGCAAGCTGGGGGGTGGTGGTGTTGGATATCTCTTATATAACCTAAGAGCAGCAACACTTGCTGAATGACTCACACATTACAGCCGTCACCTCATGTTGTGGATACCAAACTATGGCTAGCACAAATAACTGGCTATGGCTAGCACACATAACTGGCTATGGCTAGCACACATAACTGGCTATGGCTAGCACACATAACTGGCTATGGCTAGCACACATAACTGGCTATGGCTAGCACGCATAACTGGCTATGGCTAGCACGCATAACTGGCTATGGCTAGCACGCATAACTGGCTATGGCTAGCACGCATAACTGGCTATGGCTAGCACGCATAACTGGCTATGGCTAGCACACATAACTGGCTATGGCTAGCACACATAACTGGCTATGGCTAGCACGCATAACTGGCTATGGCTAGCACGCATAACTGGCTATGGCTAGCACACATAACTGGCTATGGCTAGCACACATAACTGGCTATGGCTAGCACACATAACTGGCTATGGCTAGCACACATACCTGGCTATGGCTAGCACACATAACTGGCTATGGCTAGCACACATAACTGGCTATGGCTAGCACACATAACTGGCTATGGCTAGCACACATAACTGGCTATGGCTAGCACACATAACTGGCTATGGCTAGCACACATAACTGGCTATGGCAAGCACACATAACTGGCTATGGCTAGCACACATAACTCAATACATCTCTATGGTCTAGCTCAGTACATCAGTTAGCTACAGCATCTATTGGATGCTAAACAACGTCTAGCCTTGCTTTGTGTAACTAGACCGAGGCTATCCTTCAGACTAGAGGTCGACTGATTATGATTTTTCAAAGCCGATACCGATACCAATTATTTTAGGACCAAAGAAAGCCAATACCGATTATATCGGACGATTTTTATATATACAGTGGGGAGAACAAGTATTTGATACACTGCCGATTTTGCAGGTTTTCCTACTTACAAAGCATGTAGAAAATCCAGAAAATCCCATTGTATGATTTTTAAGTAATTAATTTGCATTTTATTGCATGACATAAGTATTTGATCACCTACGAACCAGTAAGAATTCCGGCTCTCACAGACCTGTTAGTTGTTCTTTAAGAATAATACTACCGACCCCACGTTCAACAGTTATAATACTACCGACCCCACGTTCAACAGTTATAATACTACCGACCCCACGTTCAACAGTTATAATACTACCGACCCCACGTTCAACAGTTATAATACTACCGACCCCACGTTCAACAGTTATATTACTACCGACCCCACGTTCAACAGGTATAATACTACCCACGTTCAACAGTTATAATACTACCGACCCCACGTTCAACAGTTATAATACTACCCACGTTCAACAGTTATAATACTACCGACCCCACGTTCAACAGTTATAATACTACCCACGTTCAACAGTTATAATACTACCGACCCCACGTTCAACAGTTATAATACTACCGACCCCACGTTCAACAGTTATAATACTACCCACGTTCAACAGGTATAATACTACCGACCCCACGTTCAACAGTTATAATACTACCGACCACACGTTCAACAGTTATAATACTACCGACCCCACGTTCAACAGTTACAATACTACCGACCCCACGTTCAACAGTTACAATACTACCGACCCCACGTTCAACAGTTATAATACTACCGACCCCACGTTCAACAGTTATAATACTACCGACCCCACGTTCAACAGTTATAATACTACCCACGTTCAACACTTATAATACTACCGACCCCACGTTCAACAGTTATAATACTACCGACCCCACGTTCAACAGGTATAATACTACCGACCCCACGTTCAACAGTTATAATACTACCGACCCCACGTTCAACAGTTATAATACTACCGACCCCACGTTCAACAGTTATAATACCACCGACCCCACGTTCAACAGTTATAATACTACCGACCCCACGTTCAACAGTTATAATACTACCGACCCCACGTTCAACAGTTATAATACTACCGACCCCACGTTCAACAGTTATAATACTACCGACCCCACGTTCAACAGTTATAATACTACCGACCCCACGTTCAACAGTTATAATACTACCGACCCCACGTTCAACAGTTATAATACTACCGACCCCACGTTCAACAGTTATAATACTACCGACCCCACGTTCAACAGTTATAATACTACCGACCCCACGTTCAACAGTTATAATACTACCGACCCCACGTTCAACAGGTATAATACTACCGACCCCACGTTCAACAGTTATAATACTACCGACCCCACGTTCAACAGTTATAATACTACCGACCCCACGTTCAACAGTTATAATACTACCGACCCCACGTTCAACAGTTATAATACTACCGACCCCACGTTCAACAGTTATAATACTACCGCCCCCACGTTCAACACTTATAATACTACCGACCCCACGTTCAACAGTTATAATACTACCGACCCCACGTTCAACAGTTATAATACTACCGACCCCACGTTCAACAGTTATAATACTACCGACCCCACGTTCAACAGTTATAATACTACCGACCCCACGTTCAACAGTTATAATACTACCGACCCCACGTTCAACAGTTATAATACTACCGACCCCACGTTCAACAGTTATAATACTACCGACCCCACGTTCAACAGTTATAATACTACCGACCCCACGTTCAACAGTTATAACACTACCGACCCCACGTTCAACAGTTATAATACTACCGACCCCACGTTCAACAGTTATAACACTACCGACCCCACGTTCAACAGTTATAATACTACCGACCCCAAGTTCAACAGTTATAATACTACCGACCCCACGTTCAACAGTTATAATACTACCGACCCCACGTTCAACAGTTATAATACTACCGACCCCACGTTCAACAGTTATAACACTACCGACCCCACGTTCAACAGTTATAATACTACCGACCCCACGTTCAACAGTTATAACACTACCGACCCCACGTTCAACAGTTATAATACTACCGACCCCAAGTTCAACAGTTATAATACTACCGACCCCACGTTCAACAGGTATAATACTACCGACCCCACGTTCAACAGTTATATTACTACCGACCCCACGTTCAACAGTTATAATACTACCGACCCCACGTTCAACAGTTATAATACTACCGACCCCACGTTCAACAGTTATAATACTACCGACCCCACGTTCAACAGGTATAATACTACCGACCCCACGTTCAACAGTTATAATACTACCGACCCCACGTTCAACAGTTATAATACTACCGACCCCGCGTTCAACAGTTATAATACTACCGACCCCACGTTCAACAGTTATAATACTACCGACCCCACGTTCAACAGTTATAATACTACCGACCCCACGTTCAACAGTTATAATACTACCGACCCCACGTTCAACAGTTATAATACTACCGACCACACGTTCAACAGTTATAATACTACCGACCCCACGTTCAACAGTTATAATACTACCGACCCCACGTTCAACAGTTATAATACTACTGACCCCACGTTCAACAGTTATAAAACTACCGACCCCACGTTCAACAGTTATAATACTACCGACCCCACGTTCAACAGGTATAATACTACCCACGTTCAACAGTTATAATACTACCGACCCCACGTTCAACAGTTATAATACTACCGACCCCACGTTCAACAGTTATAATACTACCGACCCCACGTTCAACAGTTATATTACTACCGACCCCACGTTCAACAGTTATAATACTACCGACCCCACGTTCAACAGTTATAATACTACCGACCCCACGTTCAACAGGTATAATACTACCGACCCCACGTTCAACAGTTATAATACTACCGACCCCACGTTCAACAGTTATAATACTACCGACCCCACGTTCAACAGTTATAATACTACCGACCCCACGTTCAACAGTTATAATACTACCGACCCCAAGTTCAACAGTTATAATACTACCGACCCCGCGTTCAACAGTTATAATACTACCGACCCCACGTTCAACAGTTATATTACTACCGACCCCACGTTCAACAGTTATAATACTACCGACCCCGCGTTCAACAGTTATAATACTACCGACCCCACGTTCAACAGTTATATTACTACCGACCCCACGTTCAACAGTTATAATACTACCGACCCCGCGTTCAACAGTTATAATACTACCGACCCCACGTTCAACAGTTATATTACTACCGACCCCACGTTCAACAGTTATAATACTACCGACCCCACGTTCAACAGTTATAATACTACCGACCCCACGTCCAACAGTTATAATACTACCGACCCCACGTTCAACAGTTATAATACTACCGACCCCACGTTCAACAGTTATAATACTAACGCCCCCACGTTAAACATTTATAATACTACCGACCCCACGTCCAACAGTTATAATACTACCGACCCCACGTTCAACAGTTATAATACTACCGACCCCACGTTCAACAGTTATAATACTACCGACCCCACGTTCAACAGTTATAATACTACCGACCCCACGTCCAACAGTTATAATACTACCGACCCCACGTTCAACAGTTATAATACTACCGACCCCACGTTCAACAGTTATAATACTACCGACCCCGCGTTCAACAGTTATAATACTACCCACGTTCAACAGTTATAATACTACCCACGTTCAACAGTTATAATACTACCGACCCCACGTTCAACAGTTATAATACTACCGACCCCACGTTCAACAGTTATAATACTACCGACCCCACGTTCAACAGTTATAATACTACCGACCCCACGTTCAACAGTTATAATACTACCGACCCCACGTTCAACAGTTATAATACTACCGACCCCACGTTCAACAGTTATAATACTACCGACCCCACGTTCAACAGGTATAATACTACCGACCCCACGTTCAACAGTTATAATACTACCGACCCCACGTTCAACAGGTATAATACTACCGACCCCACGTTCAACAGTTATAATACTACCGACCCCACGTTCAACAGGTATAATACTACCGACCCCACGTTCAACAGTTATAATACTACCGACCCCACGTTCAACAGGTATAATACTACCGACCCCACGTTCAACAGTTATAATACTACCGACCCCACGTTCAACAGTTATAATACTACCGACCCCACGTTCAACAGGTATAATACTACCGACCCCACGTTCAACAGGTATAATACTACCGACCCCACGTTCAACTGTTATAATACTACCGACCCCACGTTCAACAGTTATAATACTACCGACCCCACGTTCAACAGTTATAATACTACCGACCCCACGTTCAGCAGTTATAATACTACCGACCCCACGTTCAACAGTTATAATACTAACGACCCCACGTTCAACAGTTATAATACTACCGACCCCACGTTCAACAGTTATAATACTACCGACCCCACGTTCAACAGTTATAATACTACCGACCGCACGTTCAACAGTTATAATACTACCCACGTTCAACAGGTATAATAGTACCCACGTTCAACAGTTATAATACTACCGACCCCACGTTCAACAGTTATAATACTACCGACCCCACGTTCAACAGTTATAATACTACCGACCCCACGTTCAACAGTTATAATACTACCCACGTTCAACAGTTATAATACTACCCACGTTCAACAGTTATAATACTACCGACCCCACGTTCAACAGTTATAATACTACCGACCCCACGTTCAACAGTTATAATACTACCGACCCCACGTTCAACAGGTATAATACTACCGACCCCACGTTCAACAGTTATAATACTACCGACCCCACGTTCAACAGTTATAATACTACCGACCCCACGTTCAACAGTTATAACACTACCGACCCCACGTTCAACAGGTATAATACTACCGACCCCACGTTCAACAGTTATAATACTACCGACCCCACGTTCAACAGTTATAATACTACCGACCCCACGTTCAACAGTTATAATACTACCGACCCCACGTTCAACAGTTATAATACTACCGACCCCACGTTCAACAGTTATAATACTACCGACCCCACGTTCAACAGTTATAATACTACCGACCCCACGTTCAACAGTTATAATACTACCGTCCCCACGTTCAACAGTTATAATACTACCGACCCCACGTTCAACAGTTATAATACTACCGAACCCACGTTCAACAGTTATAATACTACCGACCCCACGTTCAACAGTTATAATACTACCCACGTTCAACAGTTATAATACTACCGACCCCACGTTCAACAGTTATAATACTACCGACCCCACGTTCAACAGTTATAATACTACCGACCCCACGTTCAACAGTTATAATACTACCGACCCCACGTTAAACAGTTATAATACTACCGACCCCACGTTCAACAGTTATAATACTACCGACCCCACGTTCAACAGTTATAATACTACCGACCCCACGTTCAACAGTTATAATACTACCGACCCCACGTTCAACAGTTATAATACTACCGACCCCACGTCCAACAGTTATAATACTACCGACCCCACGTTCAACAGTTATAAAACTACAGACCCCACGTTCAACAGTTATAATACTACCGACCCCACGTCCAACAGTTATAATACTACCGAACCCACGTTCAACAGTTATAAAACTACAGACCCCACGTTCAACAGTTATAATACTACCGACCCCACGTTCAACAGTTATAATACTACAGACCCCACGTTCAACAGTTATAATACTACCGACCCCACGTTCAACAGTTATAATACTACCGACCCCACGTCCAACAGTTATAATACTACCGACCCCACGTTCAACAGTTAGAATACTACCGACCCCACGTTCAACAGTTATAATACTACCGACCCCGCGTTCAACAGTTATAATACTACCCACGTTCAACAGTTATAATACTACCCACGTTCAACAGTTATAATACTACCGACCCCACGTTCAACAGTTATAATACTACCGACCCCACGTTCAACAGTTATAATACTACCGACCCCACGTTCAACAGTTATAATACTACCGACCCCACGTTCAACAGTTATAATACTACCGACCCCACGTTCAACAGTTATAATACTACCGACCCCACGTTCAACAGTTATAATACTACCGCCCCCACGTTCAACAGTTATAATACTAACGCCCCCACGTTCAACAGTTATAATACTACCGACCCCACGTTCAACAGTTATAATACTACCGCCCCCACGTTCAACAGTTATAATACTACCCACGTTCAACAGTTATAATACTACCGACCCCACGTTCAACAGTTATAATACTACCGACCCCACGTTCAACAGTTATAATACTACCGACCCCACGTTCAACAGTTATAATACTACCGACCCCACGTTCAACAGTTATAATACTACCCACGTTCAACAGTTATAATACTACCGACCCCACGTTCAACAGTTATAATACTACCGCCCCCACGTTCAACAGTTATAATACTACCGACCCCACGTTCAACAGTTATAATACTACCGACCCCACGTTCAACAGTTATAATACTACCGACCCCACGTTCAACAGTTATAATACTACCGACCCCACGTTCAACAGTTATAATACTACCGACCCCACGTTCAACAGTTATAATACTACCCACGTTCAACAGTTATAATACTACCGACCCCACGTTCAACAGTTATAATACTACCGACCCCACGTTCAACAGTTATAATACTACCGACCCCACGTTCAACAGTTATAATACTACCGACCCCACGTTCAACAGTTATAATACTACCGACCCCACGTTCAACAGTTATAATACTACCGACCGCACGTTCAACAGTTATAATACTACCCACGTTCAACAGGTATAATACTACCCACGTTCAACAGTTATAATACTACCGACCCCACGTTCAACAGTTATAATACTACCGACCCCACGTTCAACAGTTATAATACTACCGACCCCACGTTCAACAGTTATAATACTACCCACGTTCAACAGTTATAATACTACCCACGTTCAACAGTTATAATACTACCCACGTTCAACAGTTATAATACTACCGACCCCACGTTCAACAGTTATAATACTACCGACCCCACGTTCAACAGTTATAATACTACCGACCCCACGTTCAACAGTTATAATACTACCGACCCCACGTTCAACAGTTATAATACTACCGACCCCACGTTCAACAGGTATAATACTACCGACCCCACGTTCAACAGGTATAATACTACCGACCCCACGTTCAACAGGTATAATACTACCGACCCCACGTTCAACAGGTATAATACTACCGACCCCACGTTCAACAGGTATAATACTACCGACCCCACGTTCAACAGTTATAATACTACCGACCCCACGTTCAACAGTTATAATACTACCGACCCCACGTTCAACAGTTATAATACTACCGACCCCACGTTCAACAGTTATAATACTACCGACCCCACGTTCAACAGTTATAATACTACCGACCCCACGTTCAACAGTTATAATACTACCGACCCCACGTTCAACAGTTATAATACTACCGACCCCACGTTCAACAGTTATAATACTACCGACCCCACGTTCAACAGTTATAATACTACCCACGTTCAACAGTTATAATACTACCGACCCCACGTTCAACAGTTATAATACTACCGACCCCACGTTCAACAGTTATAATACTACCGACCCCACGTTCAACAGTTATAATACTACCGACCCCACGTTCAACAGTTATAATACTACCCACGTTCAACAGTTAAAATACTACCGACCCCACGTTCAACAGTTATAATACTACCCACGTTCAACAGTTATAATACTACCCCCATTCAACAGTTATAATACTACCGACCCCACGTTCAACAGTTATAATACTACCGACCCCACGTTCAACAGTTATAATACTACCGACCCCACGTTCAACAGTTATAATACTACCGACCCCACGTTCAACAGTTATAATACTACCGACCCCACGTTCAACAGTTATAATACTACCGACCCCACGTTCAACAGGTATAATACTACCGACCCCACGTTCAACAGTTATAATACTACCGTCCCCACGTTCAACAGTTATAATACTACCGACCCCACGTTCAACAGTTATAATACTACCGACCGCACGTTCAACAGTTATAATACTACCGACCCCACGTTCAACAGTTATAATACTACCCACGTTCAACAGTTATAATACTACCGTCCCCACGTTCAACAGGTATAATACTACCGACCCCACGTTCAACAGTTATAATACTACCGACCCCACGTTCAACAGTTATAATACTACCGTCCCCACGTTCAACAGTTATAATACTACCGACCCCACGTTCAACAGTTATAATACTACCGACCCCACGTTCAACAGTTATAATATTACCGACCCCACGTTCAACAGTTATAATACTACCGACCCCACGTTCAACAGTTATAATACTACCGACCCCACGTTCAACAGTTATAATACTACCGACCCCACGTTCAACAGGTATAATACTACCGACCCCACGTTCAACAGTTATAATACTACCGACCCCACGTTCAACAGTTATAATACTACCGACCCCACGTTCAACAGTTATAATACTACCGACCCCACGTTCAACAGTTATAATACTACCGACCCCACGTTCAACAGTTATAATACTACCCACGTTCAACAGTTATAATACTACCCACGTTCAACAGTTATAATACTACCGACCCCACGTTCAACAGTTATAATACTACCGACCCCACGTTCAACAGTTATAATACTACCGACCCCACGTTCAACAGTTATAATACTACCGACCCCACGTTCAACAGTTCTAATACTACCGACCCCACGTTCAACAGTTATAATACTACCGACCCCACGTTCAACAGGTATAATACTACCGACCCCACGTTCAACAGTTATAATACTACCGACCCCACGTTCAACAGTTATAATACTACCCACGTTCAACAGTTATAATACTACCGACCCCACGTTCAACAGTTATAATACTACCGACCCCACGTTCAACAGTTATAATACTACCGTCCCCACGTTCAACAGTTATAATACTACCGTCCCCACGTTCAACAGTTATAATACTACCGACCCCACGTTCAACAGTTATAATACTACCGTCCCCACGTTCAACAGTTATAATACTACCGACCCCACGTTCAACAGGTATAATACTACCGACCCCACGTTCAACAGTTATAATACTACCGACCCCACGTTCAACAGTTATAATACTACCCACGTTCAACAGTTATAATACTACCGACCCCACGTTCAACAGTTATAATACTACCGACCCCACGTTCAACAGTTATAATACTACCGACCCCACGTTCAACAGTTATAATACTACCGACCCCACGTTCAACAGGTATAATACTACCGACCCCACGTTCAACAGTTATAATACTACCGACCCCACGTTCAACAGTTATAATACTACCGACCCCACGTTCAACAGATATAATACTACCGACCCCACGTTCAACAGTTATAATACTACCGACCCCACGTTCAACAGTTATAATACTACCGACCCCACGTTCAACAGTTATAACACTACCGACCCCACGTTCAACAGGTATAATACTACCGACCCCACGTTCAACAGTTATAATACTACCGACCCCACGTTCAACAGTTATAATACTACCGACCCCACGTTCAACAGTTATAATACTACCCACGTTCAACAGTTATAATACTACCGACCCCACGTTCAACAGTTATAATACTACCCACGTTCAACAGTTATAATACTACCGACCCCACGTTCAACAGTTATAATACTACCGACCCCACGTTCAACAGTTATAATACTAGCGACCCCACGTTCAACAGATATAATACTACCGACCCCACGTTCAACAGTTATAATACTACCGACCCCACGTTCAACAGTTATAATACTACCGACCCCACGTTCAACAGTTATAATACTACCCACGTTCAACAGTTATAATACTACCGACCCCACGTTCAACAGTTATAATACTACCCACGTTCAACAGTTATAATACTACCGACCCCACGTTCAACAGTTATAATACTACCCACGTTCAACAGTTATAATACTACCGACCCCACGTTCAACAGTTATAATACTACCGACCCCACGTTCAACAGTTATAATACTACCCACGTTCAACAGTTATAATACTACCGACCCCACGTTCAACAGTTATAATACTACCGACCCCACGTTCAACAGGTATAATACTACCGACCCCACGTTCAACAGGTATAATACTACCGACCCCACGTTCAACAGGTATAATACTACCGACCCCACGTTCAACAGTTATAATACTACCGACCCCACGTTCAACAGTTATAATACTACCGACCCCACGTTCAACAGTTATAATACTACCGACCCCACGTTCAACAGTTATAATACTACCGACCCCACGTTCAACAGTTATAATACTACCGACCCCACGTTCAACAGTTATAATACTACCGACCCCACGTTCAACAGTTATAATACTACCGACCCCACGTTCAACAGGTATAATACTACCGACCCCACGTTCAACAGTTATAATACTACCGACCCCACGTTCAACAGTTATAATACTACCGACCCCACGTTCAACAGGTATAATACTACCGACCCCACGTTCAACAGTTATAATACTACCGACCCCACGTTCAACAGTTATAATACTACCGACCCCACGTTCAACAGTTATAATACTACCGACCCCACGTTCAACAGGTATAATACTACCGACCCCACGTTCAACAGGTATAATACTACCGACCCCACGTTCAACAGTTATAATACTACCGACCCCACGTTCAACAGTTATAATACTACAGACCCCACGTTCAACAGTTATAATACTACCGACCCCACGTTCAACAGGTATAATACTACCGACCCCACGTTCAACAGTTATAATACTACCGACCCCACGTTCAACAGGTATAATACTACCGACCCCACGTTCAACAGTTATAATACTACCGACCCCACGTTCAACAGTTATAATACTACCGACCTCACGTTCAACAGTTATAATACTACCGACCCCACGTTCAACAGTTATAATACTACCGACCCCACGTTCAACAGTTATAATACTACCGACCCCACGTTCAACAGTTATAATACTACCGACCCCACGTTAAACAGTTATAATACTACCGACCCCACGTTCAGCAGTTATAATACTACCGACCCCACGTTCAACAGTTATAATACTACCGACCCCACGTTCAACAGTTATAATACTACCGACCCCACGTTCAACAGTTATAATACTACCGACCCCACGTTCAACAGTTATAATACTACCGACCCCACGTTCAACAGTTATAATACTACCGACCCCACGTTCAACAGTTATAATACTACCGACCCCACGTTCAACAGTTATAATACTACCGACCCCACGTTCAACAGTTATAATACTACCGACCCCACGTTCAACAGGTATAATACTACCGACCCCACGTTCAACAGTTATAATACTACCGACCCCACGTTCAACAGTTATAATACTACCGACCCCACGTTCAACAGTTATAATACTACCGTCCCCACGTTCAACAGGTATAATACTACCGACCCCACGTTCAACAGTTATAATACTACCGACCCCACGTTCAACAGTTATAATACTACCGACCCCACGTTCAACAGTTATAATACTACCGACCCCACGTTCAACAGTTATAATACTACCGACCCCACGTTCAACAGTTATAATACTACCGACCCCACGTTCAACAGGTATAATACTACCGACCCCACGTTCAACAGTTATAATACTACCGACCCCACGTTCAACAGTTATAATACTACCGACCCCACGTTCAACAGGTATAATACTACCGACCCCACGTTCAACAGTTATAATACTACCCACGTTCAACAGTTATAATACTACCCAAGTTCAACAGTTATAATACTACCGACCCCACGTTCAACAGGTATAATACTACCGACCCCACGTTCAACAGTTATAATACTACCGACCCCACGTTCAACAGTTATAACACTACCGACCCCACGTTCAACAGTTATAATACTACCGACCCCACGTTCAACAGTTATAATACTACCGACCCCACGTTCAACAGTTATAATACTACCGACCCCACGTTCAACAGTTATAATACTACCGACCCCACGTTCAACAGTTATAACACTACCGACCCCACGTTCAACAGTTATAATACTACCGACCCCACGTTCAACAGTTATAATACTACCGACCCCACGTTCAACAGTTATAATACTACCGACCTCACGTTCAACAGTTATAATACTAACGCCCCCACGTTCAACAGTTATAATACTACCGACCCCACGTTCAACAGTTATAACACTACCGACCCCACGTTCAACAGTTATAATACTACCGACCCCACGTTCAACAGTTATAATACTACCGACCCCACGTTCAACAGTTATAATACTACCGACCTCACGTTCAACAGTTATAATACTAACGCCCCCACGTTCAACAGTTATAAAACTAACGCCCCCACGTTCAACAGTTATAATAATACCGACCCCACGTTCAACAGTTATAATACTAACGCCCCCACGTTCAACAGTTATAATAATACCGACCCCACGTTCAACAGGTATAATACTACCGACCCCACGTTCAACAGTTATAATACTACCGACCCCACGTTCAACAGTTATAATAATACCGACCCCACGTTCAACAGTTATAATACTACCGACCCCACGTTCAACAGTTATAATACTACCGACCCCACGTTCAACAGTTATAATACTACCGACCCCACGTTCAACAGTTATAATACTACCGACCCCACGTTCAACAGGTATAATACTACCGACCCCACGTTCAACAGTTATAATACTACCGACCCCACGTTCAACAGTTATAATACTACCGACCCCACGTTCAACAGGTATAATACTACCGACCCCACGTTCAACAGTTATAATACTACCCACGTTCAACAGTTATAATACTACCCAAGTTCAACAGTTATAATACTACCGACCCCACGTTCAACAGGTATAATACTACCGACCCCACGTTCAACAGTTATAATACTACCGACCCCACGTTCAACAGTTATAACACTACCGACCCCACGTTCAACAGTTATAATACTACCGACCCCACGTTCAACAGTTATAATACTACCGACCCCACGTTCAACAGTTATAATACTACCGACCCCACGTTCAACAGTTATAATACTACCGACCCCACGTTCAACAGTTATAATACTACCGACCCCACGTTCAACAGTTATAATACTACCGACCCCACGTTCAACAGTTATAATACTACCGACCCCACGTTCAACAGTTATAATACTACCGACCCCACGTTCAACAGTTATAATACTACCGACCCACGTTCAACAGTTATAATACTACCGACCCCACGTTCAACAGTTATAATACTACCGACCCCACGTTCAACAGTTATAATACTACCGACCCCACGTTCAACAGTTATAATACTACCGACCCCACGTTCAACAGTTATAATACTACCGACCCCACGTTCAACAGTTATAATACTACCGACCCCACGTTCAACAGTTATAATACTACCGCCCCCACGTTCAACAGTTATAATACTAACGCCCCCACGTTCAACAGTTATAATACTACCCACGTTCAACAGTTATAATACTACCAACCCCACGTTCAACAGTTATAATACTACCGCCCCCACGTTCAACAGTTATAATACTACCCACGTTCAACAGTTATAATACTACCGACCCCACGTTCAACAGTTATAATACTACCGACCCCACGTTCAACAGTTATAATACTACCGACCCCACGTTCAACAGTTATAATACTACCGCCCCCACGTTCAACAGTTATAATACTACCGACCCCACGTTCAACAGTTATAATACTACCGCCCCCACGTTCAACAGTTATAATACTACCGACCCCACGTTCAACAGTTATAATACTACCGCCCCCACGTTCAACAGTTATAATACTACCGACCCCACGTTCAACAGGTATAATACTACCGACCCCACGTTCAACAGTTATAATACTACCGACCCCACGTTCAACAGTTATAATACTACCGACCCCACGTTCAACAGTTATAATACTACCGACCCCACGTTCAACAGTTATAATACTACCGACCCCACGTTCAACAGTTATATTACTACTGACCCCACGTTCAACAGTTATAATACTACCCTCGTTCAACAGTTATAATACTACCGACCCCACGTTCAACAGTTATAATACTACCGACCCCACGTTCAACAGTTATAATACTACCGACCCCACGTTCAACAGTTATAATACTACCGACCCCACGTTCAACAGTTATAATACTACCGACCCCACGTTCAACAGTTATAATACTACCGACCCCACGTTCAACAGTTATAATACTACCGACCCCACGTTCAACAGTTATAATACTACCGACCCCACGTTCAACAGTTATAATACTACCGACCCCACGTTCAACAGTTATAATACTACCGACCCCACGTTCAACAGTTATAATACTACCGACCCCACGTTCAACAGTTATAATACTACCGACCCCACGTTCAACAGTTATAATACTACCGACCCCACGTTCAACAGTTATAATACTACCGACCCCACGTTCAACAGTTATAATACTACCGACCCCACGTTCAACAGTTATAATACTACCCACGTTCAACAGGTATAATACTACCGACCCCACGTTCAACAGTTATAATACTACCGACCCCACGTTCAACAGTTATAATACTACCGACCCCACGTTCAACAGTTATAATACTACCCACGTTCAACAGTTATAATACTACCGACCCCACGTTCAACAGTTATAATACTACCGACCCCACGTTCAACAGTTATAATACTACCCACGTTCAACAGTTATAATACTACCGACCCCACGTTCAACAGTTATAATACTACCGACCTCACGTTCAACAGTTATAATACTACCGACCCCACACTCAACAGTTATAATACTACCGACCCCACGTTCAACAGTTATAATACTACCGACCCCACGTTAAACAGTTATAATACTACCGACCCCACGTTCAACAGTTATAATACTACCCACGTTCAACAGTTATAATACTACCGACCCCACGTTCAACAGTTATAATACTACCCACGTTCAACAGTTAAAATACTACCGACCCCACGTTCAACAGTTATAATACTACCCACGTTCAACAGTTATAATACTACCCCCATTCAACAGTTATAATACTACCGACCCCACGTTCAACAGTTATAATACTACCGACCCCACGTTCAACAGTTATAATACTACCGACCCCACGTTCAACAGTTATAATACTACCGACCCCACGTTCAACAGTTATAATACTACCGACCCCACGTTCAACAGTTATAATACTACCGACCCCACGTTCAACAGTTATAATACTACCGACCCCACGTTCAACAGTTATAATACTACCGACCTCACGTTCAACAGTTATAATACTACCGACCCCACGTTCAACAGTTATAATACTACCGTCCCCACGTTCAACAGGTATATTACTACCGACCCCACGTTCAACAGTTATAATACTACCGACCCCACGTTCAACAGTTATAATACTACCGACCCCACGTTCAACAGTTATAATACTACCGACCCCACGTTCAACAGTTATAATACTACCGACCCCACGTTCAACAGTTATAATACTACCGACCCCACGTTCAACAGTTATAATACTACCGACCCCACGTTCAACAGTTATAATACTACCGACCCCACGTTCAACAGTTATAATACTACCGACCCCACGTTCAACAGTTATAATACTACCGACCCCACGTTCAACAGTTATAATACTACCGACCCCACGTTCAACAGTTATAATACTACCGACCCCACGTTCAACAGTTATAATACTACCGACCCCACGTTCAACAGTTATAATACTACCGACCCCACGTTCAACAGTTATAATACTACCGACCCCACGTTCAACAGTTATAATACTACCGACCCCACGTTCAACAGTTATAATACTACCGACCCACGTTCAACAGTTATAACACTACCGACCCCACGTTCAACAGTTATAATACTACCGACCCCACGTTCAACAGTTATAATACTACCGACCCCACGTTCAACAGTTATAATACTACCGACCCCACGTTCAACAGTTATAATACTACCGACCCCACGTTCAACAGTTATAATACTACCGACCCCACGTTCAACAGTTATAATACTACCCACGTTCAACAGTTATAATACTACCGACCCCACGTTCAACAGTTATAATACTACCGACCCCACGTTCAACAGTTATAATACTACCGACCCCACGTTCAACAGGTATCATACTACCGACCCCACGTTCAACAGTTATAATACTACCCACGTTCAACAGTTATAATACTACCGACCCCACGTTCAACAGTTATAATACTACCCACGTTCAACAGTTAAAATACTACCGACCCCACGTTCAACAGTTATAATACTACCCACGTTCAACAGTTATAATACTACCCCCATTCAACAGTTATAATACTACCCACGTTCAACAGTTATAATACTACCGACCCCACGTTCAACAGTTATAATACTACCGACCCCACGTTCAACAGTTATAATACTACCGACCCCACGTTCAACAGTTATAATACTACCGACCCCACGTTCAACAGTTATAATACTACCGACCCCACGTTCAACACTTATAATACTACCGTCCCCACGTTCAACAGTTATAATACTACCGACCCCACGTTCAACAGTTATAATACTACCGACCCCACGTTCAACAGTTATAATACTACCGACCCCACGTTCAACAGTTATAATACTACCGACCCCACGTTCAACAGTTATAATACTACCGACCCCACGTTCAACAGTTATAATACTACCGACCCCGCGTTCAACAGTTATAATACTACCGACCCCACGTTCAACAGTTATAATACTACCGACCCCACGTTCAACAGGTATAATACTACCGACCCCACGGTCAACAGTTATAATACTACAGACCCCACGTTCAACAGTTATAATACTACAGACCCCGCGTTCAACAGTTATAATACTACCGACCCCACGTTCAACAGTTATAATACTACCGACCCCACGTTCAACAGGTATATTACTACCGACCCCACGTTCAACAGTTATAATACTACCGACCCCACGTTCAACAGGTATAATACTACCGACCCCACGTTCAACAGTTATAATACTACCGACCCCACGTTCAACAGTTATAATACTACCGACCCCACGTTCAACAGTTATAATACTACCGACCCCACGTTCAACAGGTATAATACTACCGACCCCACGTTCAACAGTTATAATACTACCGACCCCACGTTCAACAGTTATATTACTACCGACCCCACGTTCAACAGTTATAATACTACCGACCCCAAGTTCAACAGTTATAATACTACCGACCCCGCGTTCAACAGTTATAATACTACCGACCCCACGTTCAACAGTTATATTACTACCGACCCCACGTTCAACAGTTATAATACTACCGACCCCGCGTTCAACAGTTATAATACTACCGACCCCGCGTTCAACAGTTATAATACTACCGACCCCACGTTCAACAGGTATAATACTACCGACCCCACGTTCAACAGTTATAATACTACCGACCCCACGTTCAACAGTTATAATACTACCGACCCCACGTTCAACAGTTATAATACTACCGACCCCACGTTCAACAGTTATAATACTACCGACCCCACGTTCAACAGTTATAATACTACCGACCCCACGTTCAACAGTTATAATACTACCGACCCCACGTTCAACAGTTATAATACTACCGACCCCACGTTCAACAGGTATAATACTACCGACCCCACGTTCAACAGTTATAATACTACCGACCCCACGTTCAACAGGTATAATACTACCGACACCACGTTCAACAGTTATAATACTACCGACCCCACGTTCAACAGTTATAACACTACCGACCCCACGTTCAACAGTTATAATACTACCGACCCCACGTTCAACAGTTATAATACTACCGACCCCACGTTCAACAGTTATAATACTACCGACCCCACGTTCAACAGTTATAATACTACCGACCCCACGTTCAACAGTTATAATACTACCGACCCCACGTTCAACAGTTATTTCAGGGGAAACAATTTCCCACCTCAGTGACTAGAGCTGGACAGGTTTCTAAATGGGAATGCAGGGCTAAGCTTCCTCCCAAATGAACTCCTAAACCCTATATAGAGCACACCTGTTAACTAGGGTCAGTAGGGCACTGGTCAAAAGTAGTGCACTATGTAGGGTTTAGGGTGCCAATTGGGACGCAGCAGAAGCAGAAGCTGGGGTGCAGAATCCAACATAAGGGACGTGGATCAATACAGAGCCACACTGGTGCACCGCAGGAAAAGGAAGGTAGTGAGTGGCAGTTCAATTCACACTGAACCAGTTTAACAGGCCTCAATCTGTATGCCTAATCAAGTAGTCTTTGTATTTGACAACACCAGGAGAGGACAGACCAAAAGGGAGGTCAACTTGAGGTAATTTCCATGTGAAAGGACCCATGAGCACCAACATGTGACGTTTATAGGAGCATTGTCAAATCGGGTGTCAAATGAAAGGTATTTTTTAAACCATTTTCCTAATCAAAATTTGGAATAAGCCAAGACTTTAATTTCTGGTCAAACAAATGAAAACATCGAGCAGAAAAAGTCTTAAAACACAATAATGTTGATGTAAAGACACCTGCCAGCTAATATCAGGCGTCACTACAGTCCTGGTTCGAATCCAGGCTGTATCACATCCGGCCGTGATTGGGAGTCCCATACGGCGGCGCACAATTGGCCCAACAACTTGATTTTGTTTTAGAGAAATTATTTGCCTTCTGTAAGTCTAAGAAACTTTGCCTTGTGTCTTTATAATTCTGTTACCAAAAACCCACATATCTGTAATGTATATTAGTCCTCTCCATCATGAGGATAATGAAAGTTCAAAGAAGTAACAAGTAAAAACAAAACCTACCAATTAGTTAGTGTTTTTACTGTGTTTATGAATTCTTAAGTGTTTAAAACTCATAATTCTGTTACCAAATCAGTAACGGAATTACCGAAAAATCTGTAACAGAATTACTGCAATTGAATTGGCTGCAATGGGATATCATAGTAGCCACAATACTGTTACGTTCAGCTCGTACAGTGCCTTCAGAAAGCATTCACACCCCTTCACTTTTCCCCACATGTTGTTGTGTTACAGCCTGAGTTTAAAATGGATTATATTTAGGTTGTGTGTCACTGGCCTACCCACAATCCCCCATGATGTCAAAGTGGACGTGTTTTTCAACATGTTTACAAATTAATAAAAAATGAAAAGCTAAAATGTCTTGAGTCAATAAGTATTCAACCCCTTTGTTATGGCAAGGAGCCTAAATATGTTCAGGAGTAAACATTTGCTGAATAAGTCACATAATAAGTCACATTGACTCACTCTGTGTGCAATAATAGTGTTTACCATGATTTTTGAATGACTACCTCATCTCTGTACCCCACACATACAATTATCTGTAAGGCCTCTCAGCCGAGCAGTGAATTTCAAACACAGATTCAACCACAAAGACCAGGGAGGTTTTCCAATGCCTTGCGGAGGGCACCTAATGGTAGATGGGTAAAAATAAAAAAGCAGACATTGAATATCCCTTTGAGCATGGTGAAGTTATTAATTACACTTTGGATGGTGTATCAATACACCCAGTCACTACAAATATACAGGTGTCCTTCCTAACTCAGTTGACGAAGAGGAAGGAAACCGCTCAGGGATTTCACCCTGAGGCCAATGGTGACTTTAAAACAGTAACATAGTTTAATGCTTACCAAGAAGACAGTGAATGTTCCTGAGTAGCCAAGTTACAGTTTTGACTTAAATCTGCTTGAAAATCTAAGGCAAGACCTGAAAATGGTTGTCTAGCAATGATCAACAACCAATTTGACAGAACTTGAAGAATTTCGAAAATAATAAATGGGCAAATGCTGCACAATCCAAGTGTGGAAAGCTCTTAGAAACTTATCCAGAAAGATTCACAGCTGTAATCACTGCCAAAGGTGATTCTAACATGTCTTGACTGGTGTTAATTGTTCTGTAAATATTTCTGTATTTTAATTTTCAATATATTTGCAAACATTTCTAAAAACATGTTTTCACTTCATCATTATGCTGTATTGTGTGTAGATGGGTGAGAGTTATTTTTGAATTCAAGCTGTAACAGAATGTGGAATAAGTCAAAGGGTCTGATGGCTCTGTAACTGTATCCTTTTATCTTTCTAGCACTGCATCTCAGTGCAAGAGGCGTCACTACAGTCCCTGGTTCGAATCCAGGCTGTATCACATCCGGCCGTGATTGGGAGTCCCATAGGGCGGCGCACAATTGGCCCAGCGTAGTCCAGGTTTGGCCGGTGTAAGAATTTATTCTTAACTGACTTGCCAGGTTAAATAAAATAAAATTATATTGTCTGGTGGTCGAAGGTAGAAAAAAAGTCTGGACAGCCCCTCCCTCTTCTCTCTCCTTACTGACACCTAGCATGACCCCTTGCAGCTACCCTCTTTCCATTTACTGTAACCAGCATCCTCACCCACTGAGCACCGGACGTCCATGGACTTTGAAAAGTAATTGACATTTGTTCAGTCCGCCCTGACCGGACCAAATCTGAACCCATCATAGATGTCTATGTTTCACAAGTTTGGACAGCACAGCACAGTACAGTACATTAGAGCACATTACAGTACATTAGAGAACAGTACAGTACATTAGAGCACAGTACAGTACATTAGAGCACATTACAGTACATTAGAGCACAGTACAGTACATTAGAGCACAGTACAGTACATTAGAGCACATTACAGTACATTAGAGAACAGTACAGTACGTTAGAGCACAGTACATTAGAGCACAGTACAGTACATTAGAGCACATTACAGTACATTAGAGCACAGTACAGTACATTAGAGCACATTACAGTACATTAGAGAACAGTACAGTACATTAGAGAACAGTACAGTACATTAGAGCACAGTACAGTACATTAGAGAACAGTACAGTACGTTAGAGCACAGTACATTAGAGCACAGTACAGTACATTAGAGCACATTACAGTACATTAGAGCACAGTACAGTACATTAGAGCACATTACAGTACATTAGAGAACAGTACAGTACATTAGAGAACAGTACAGTACATTAGAGCACAGTACAGTACATTAGAGAACAGTACAGTACGTTAGAGCACAGTACATTAGAGCACAGTACAGTACATTAGAGCACATTACAGTACATTAGAGCACAGTACAGTACATTAGAGCACATTACAGTACATTAGAGAACAGTACAGTACATTAGAGCACAGTACATTAGAGCACAGTACAGTACATTAGAGCACATTACAGTACATTAGAGCACATTACAGTACATTAGAGCACATTACAGTACATTAGAGCACAGTACAGTACATTAGAGAACAGTACAGTACATTAGAGCACATTACAGTACATTAGAGCACATTACAGTACATTAGAGCACAGTACAGTACATTAGAGAACAGTACAGTACGTTAGAGCACAGTACATTAGAGCACAGTACAGTACATTAGAGCACAGTACAGTACGTTAGAGCACAGTACAGTACATTAGAGTACAGTACAGTACATTAGAGCACATTACAGTACATTAGAGCACAGTACAGTACATTAGAGCACAGTACAGTACATTAGAGAACAGTACAGTACGTTAGAGCACAGTACATTAGAGCACAGTACAGTACATTAGAGCACAGTACAGTACGTTAGAGCACAGTACAGTACATTAGAGCACAGTACAGTACATTAGAGCACAGTACAGTACATTAGAGCACAGTACAGTACATTAGAGCACATGTTACGCACGCCTCTGAGAAGAGGGAACGCAACTCCCTGCTACAACTCAACTCTCTGTGAAGTGCAAGAGGTATGAACTGCAGGTGGGAGAAAGGATGACAAAGGCAGAATTTACCGTTACTGGGATTTATTTCCTCCACGGTAATATGGGGAAAAGGGCCTGGACGGAACCAAAGCAAAGAAAGTAAATATCAAAGTTCCCCCTCTCCTATCTAACCTGCCTACCCACTACTTACCTATCTTAACACCACCTGGTGCCCTAACCAAAATACAGGGGGTGGTCCGCCCAGGTCTTACCTAGTGTGCCTAGACAATGAATATACTACGGGTATATGTATGCCCGCGGGCCTCTTGCCTAAGCACTCCCAAAGTGCCTTCCCCTTCAGCCTGGGAACAAATGAAACAGAATCATTATTAACAAATTCACAAACACTCACAAACACAGGACATAGCAAAGCTGCTACCAACAACAACTAATATAGTACATACCAACACTTTCTGATACACAACCAACACTATACAAAATATTCAATTCTATCTCTGATCTCTCCAAAACATTCAATCTCCCTCTAATCTCTAATTTCTCTCCAATTTCTCTCCTAAATAATCAATCTCCCTCTAATCTCTCTCCTGATCTCCCTCTTCTTAACAGAACACTGGCTTTTATATCTTCAGGTGGCAATGGTGATTAGAGTCAGCTGCTTCTTGACGAGGGGGCGGGGTCAACTCCAATCATCAATTAGCCTGGGGTCGACCAATCAGCTGGTTGGGGAGAACTCAGGAAGCAATGTCCTGAAACACACACTCAAATACAAAAGCTACAACACAGAAACTGGGGAACGTAACAGCACAGTACAGTACATTAGAGCACAGTACAGTACGTTAGAGCACAGTACAGTACGTTAGAGAACAGTACAGTACATTAGAGAACAGTACAGTACATTAGAACACAGTACAGTACGTTAGAGCACAGTACAGTACATTAGAGCACAGTACAGTACATTAGAGCACAGTACAGTACGTTAGAGACCAGTACAGTACATTAGAGCACAATACAGTACATTAGAGCACAGTACAGTACATTAGAGAACAGTACAGTACATTAGAGCACAGTACAGTACATTAGAGCACAGTACAGTACATTAGAGCACAGTACAGTACATTAGAGCACATTACAGTACGTTAGAGAACAGTACAGTACATTAGAGCACAGTACAGTACATTAGAGACCAGTACAGTACATTAGAGCACAGTACAGTACATTAGAGCACAGTACATTAGAGCACAGTACAGTACATTAGAGCACAGTACATTAGAGCACAGTACATTAGAGCACAGTACAGTACATTAGAGTACAGTACAGTACATTAGAGCACATTACAGTACATTAGAGAACAGTACAGTGCATTAGAGCACAGTACAGTACAGTACAGTAGAACACAGTACATTAGAGCACAGCAGAGTACAGTACTACATAGAGCCATGGCTACATGGAACTCTATTCCACATCAGGTAACTGATGCAGCAGTAGAATCAGATTTAAAAAACAGATACAAATACGCCTTATAGAACAGCGGGGACTGTGAAGAGAGACACACACACACACACACACACACACGTGGAGTGTGTGGAGTGCGTGTGTACGTGTGTGTGGAGTGCATGTGCTAGTGTGTGTGTGTGTGTCTGTTCACAGTCCCCGCTGTTCCATAAGGCGTATTTGTATCTGTTTTTTAAATCTGATTCTACTGCTGCATCAGTTACCTGATGTGGAATAGAGTTCCATGTAGCCATGGCTCTATGTAGTACTGTACTCTACTGTACTCTAATGTACTGTGCTCTACATGCATTTTGTGTTATAGATATGTGGTAGTAGAGTAGTGGTAGAGTAACACTTAATGTGTTGTGAAATCTGTTGTGAAATCATGTTGCTGGACCCCAGGGAGAGTAGCTGCTGCCTTGGCAGGAACTAATGGGGATCCTTAATAAACCCCAGGAAGAGTAGCTGCTGCCTTGGCAGGAACTAATGGGGATCCTTAATAAACCCCAGGAAGAGTAGCTGCTGCCTTGGCAGGAACTAATGGGGATCCATAATAAACCCCAGGAAGAGTAGCTGCTGCCTTGACAGGAACTAATGGGGATCCATAATAAACCCCAGGAAGAGTAGCTGCTGCCTTGGCAGGAACTAATGGGGATCCTTAATAAACCCCAGGAAGAGTAGCTGCTGCCTTGGCAGGAACTAATGGGGATCCTTAATAAACCCCAGGAAGAGTAGCTGCTGCCTTGGCAGGAACTAATGGGGATCCATAATAAACCCCAGGAAGAGTAGCTGCTGCCTTGGCAGGAACTAATGGGGATCCATAATAAACCCCAGGAAGAGTAGCTGCTGCCTTGACAGGAACTAATGGGGATCCATAATAAACCCCAGGAAGAGTAGCTGCTGCCTTGGCAGGAACTAATGGGGATCCATAATAAACCCCAGGACGAGTAGCTACTGCCTTGGCAGGAACTAATGGGGATCCATAATAAACCCCAGGAAGAGTAGCTGCTGCCTTGGCAGGAACTAATGGGGATCCATAATAAACCCCAGGAAGAGTAGCTGCTGCCTTGACAGGAACTAATGGGGATCCATAACAAACCCCAGGAAGAGTAGCTGCTGCCTTGGTAGTAACTAATGGGGATCCTTAATAAACCCCAGGAAGAGTAGCTGCTGCCTTGGCAGGAACTAATGGGGATCCATAATAAACCCCAGGAAGAGTAGCTGCTGCCTTGGTAGGAACTAATGGGGATCCATAATAAACCCCAGGAAGAGTAGCTGCTGCCTTGGCAGGAACTAATGGGGATCCATAATAAATACAAATACACATTCCGTAATTCCCTTAGTGTGTATAAATCCACTTCCCTTACTGTAGTTCAATAACCAAAAGAGAAGTTTTCATACTCCAGGTGTGATGTCATAGCTGACACCCCATTCTTTCTGCCAACATTCTAGATTTTTAAATGTGGCCGCATAAAACCACAGAGGGAGATTTTAACTGTAATTCTTGTTTACCAAACTTTGTTCTTCCAGTAAATGTGTTTTTGTGACATTTTCCGGGTCGTACATTGTTCAAAGTAGTCCTTATGCATAGAGTTGTATGGATTGGTTTGTTACAGTTTTTATTCGGGCGTACATTTTAAAGTGAAATATCTGAGTTAAAGCCTCCGTTTCCATGGAAACGCCCTTTACAAAGGCTGTAAAAACAGACGCCCTGCCCACAGAACTTATTATTATTTTACCTTTATTTAACTAGGCAAGTCAGTTAAGAACAAATTCTTCTTTACAATGACGGCCTACCGGGGGAACAGTGGGTTAACTGCCTTGTTCAGGGGCAAAATAACAGATTTTTACCTTGTCAGCTCGGGGATTCGATCTCTCAACTTTTCAGTTACTGGCCCAACGCTCTACCCACTAGGCTTCCTGCCGCCCCAGATTCTCAAGAACGATCTCTGAAAATGATGCCAAGGCTTTACTAGTATATTTACTAGTATATTTACTAGTATATCCTCAACCCAGACGGGGGTTGATGTACTGTAAGTAAATAGAATACAGAACAGGGTCCCGGATTCAGAAAGCATCTTGGATCAGATCCCCTGTGTCCTTATTCTCTATGATCTTAGATCAGCTGCTACTCTGAGACCGATCTAAACGCTGACCTACTTTAGTGTGTAGCAGGCCTGCCTGTATCAAGCCAAGCCATGACATGACCAAATAGCTTCTTGGGCCAAGTGTAGCTGAAAGTCTTCCAGCTTCCTCAGAGAAACAAGCTGTCGAGAGAGGACGCGTCCCAAATGGCACCCTATTCCCTATCTAGTGCACCCTATTCCCTATCTAGTGTACCCTATTTTCTATCTAGTGCACCCTATTCCCTATCTAGTGCACCCTATTCCCTATCTAGTGCATCCCTATTTTCTATCTAGTGCACCCTATTCCCTATCTAGTGCACCCTATTCCCTATCTAGTGCACCCTATTTTCTATCTAGTGCACCCTATTCCCTATCTAGTGCACCCTATTCCCTATCTAGTGCACCCTATTTCCTATCTAGTGCACCCTATTCCCTATCTAGTGCACCCTATTCCCTATCTAGTGCACCCTATTCCCTATCTAGTGCACCCTATTCCCTATCTAGTGCACCCTATTCCCTATCTAGTGCACCCTATTCCCTATCTAGTGCACCCTATTCCCTATCTAGTGCACGCTATCCCCTATATAGTGCACCCTATTCCCTATCTAGTGCACCCTATTCCCTATCTAGTGCACCCTATTTTCTATCTAGTGCACCCTATTCCCTATCTAGTGCACCCTATTCCCTATCTAGTGCACCCTATTCCCTATCTAGTGCACCCTATTCCCTATCTAGTGCATCCCTATTTTCTATCTAGTGCACTAGTGCATCCTATTCCCTATCTAGTGCAGCCTATTCCCTATCTAGTGCACCCTATTCCCTATCTAGTGCACCCTATTCCCTATCTAGTGCAGCCTATTCCCTATCTAGTGCACCCTATTCCCTATCTAGTGCACGCTATCCCCTATATAGTGCACCCTATTCCCTATCTAGTGCACCCTATTCCCTATCTAGTGCACCCTATTTTCTATCTAGTGCACCCTATTCCCTATCTAGTGCACCCTATTCCCTATCTAGTGCACCCTATTCCCTATCTAGTGCACCCTATTCCCTATCTAGTGCACCCTATTCCCTATCTAGTGCACCCTATTCCCTATCTAGTGCATCCCTATTTTCTATCTAGTGCACCCTATTCCCTATCTAGTGCACCCTATTTTCTATCTAGTGCACCCTATTCCCTATCTAGTGCACCCTATTCCCTATCTAGTGCACCCTGTTCCCTATCTAGTGCACCCTATTCCCCTATCTAGTGCATCCCTATTTTCTATCTAGTGCACCCTATTCCCTATCTAGTGCACCCTATTCCCTATCTAGTGCACCCTATTCCTTATAGTGTAGTACTTTTCACCAAAGCCTACATGGCTCTGGTCAAGCTCAGGTCAAAAGTAGCGCACTATGTAGGGAATAGTTAGGGTGGCATCTGGGACGCAGACAGTGTTCAAGGGATTTCTGCTACATCATTCTGTTTGTTTCAATGTTTAGATTCAGTTCAGTCATTGGGCTAGGTCTATATTACTGTTCTGCCATTGGGCTAGGTCTATATTACTGTTCTGCCATTGGGCTAGGTCTATATTACTGTTCAGCCATTGGGCTAGGTCTATATTACTGTTCTGCCATTGGGCTAGGTCTATATTACTGTTCAGCCATTGGGCTAGGTCTATATTACTGTTCAGCCATTGGGCTAGGTCTATATTACTGTTCTGCCATTGGGCTAGGTCTATATTACTGTTCTGCCATTGGGCTAGGTCTATATTCCTGTTCAGCCATTGGGCTAGGTCTATATTCCTGTTCAGCCATTGGGCTAGGTCTATATTCCTGTTCAGCCATTGGGCTAGGTCTATATTCCTGTTCAGCCATTGGGCTAGGTCTATATTCCTGTTCAGCCATTGGGCTAGGTCTATATTCCTGTTCAGCCATTGGGCTAGGTCTATATTCCTGTTCAGCCATTGGGCTAGGTCTATATTACTGTTCTGCCATTGGGCTAGGTCTATATTCCTGTTCAGCCATTGGGCTAGGTCTATATTCCTGTTCAGCCATTGGGCTAGGTCTATATTCCTGTTCAGCCATTGGGCTAGGTCTATATTCCTGTTCAGCCATTGGGCTAGGTCTATATTACTGTTCTGCCATTGGGCTAGGTCTATATTACTGTTCAGCCATTGGGCTAGGTCTATATTCCTGTTCAGCCATTGGGCTAGGTCTATATTACTGTTCTGCCATTGGGCTAGGTCTATATTACTGTTCTGCCATTGGGCTAGGTCTATATTACTGTTCAGCCATTGGGCTAGGTCTATATTACTGTTCAGCCATTGGGCTAGGTCTATATTCCTGTTCAGCCATTGGGCTAGGTCTATATTACTGTTCTGCCATTGGGCTAGGTCTATATTACTGTTCAGCCATTGGGCTAGGTCTATGATACAGTAAGGTGCCTCAAGAAAGAAATCAGAAAATATATTTTCTATGTTCTCCCTTGATGCAAGCGCCATAAATTACGTCCAGATTGCTTTGTGCAACACTGGCCATCTCCGTAGGTCTGTCTTGTACCTCCAGTGGGCTACCAGCACGAACCTGGTGGAACTAGGCAGACATCACTTTCACCCCCTAGGCTAGGCTACCCTAAATAACATCTGATTTCCTCTTCAGAAGATGTTTTCATGTTTGGCATGACAACAACCACAAGAGGTAAAGAATATCCAACTCACACGGTCGTTGTCATGCCAGCCACACGGTCGTTGTCATGCCAGCCACACGGTCGTTGTCATGCCAGCCACACGGTCGTTGTCATGCCAAACATGAAAACATCTTATTACTTGCTCGCCACAGCTGTTCATCACCAGATGTGTACATCACCCTTGGCACTTTATGACAGGTCAGAAAAGGAGATGAGGGCATCCAAAACTTGAAAGAAATCCATTGGGTGGTACTTACGAAGCCGACTGATTTTTAATATAAGTCAGATTTATAAGCACCGCCAATATAGTTTCATTGCTATGCTATGGATGTCAGTCCATCCATCACTGCTGTTGGCATTGGGGGGGGGAACTCATCGGTCCTTGTCCAAGGTTAGTGTCTCACTCAGCCTGGTCTCATACACTAGACGTAACATGGTAAACGAAAATCCGGGAACGAACGCTGGTATGGTTACATAGTACAGAAGGTTATTTAATAAGGCGAAAACAAAAGGAGGGTGGTTGGTCGGGTGTAAGGGGTGGCCGTAACACGCTTACATCTCGGACGCATGTTCGAATCTCATCACGGATCACTTTAGCATTTTAACTCATTTACAACTTTGCAACTACTTAGCATGTTAGCTAAACCTTCCCCTAACCTTAACCATTTAACCTAACTCTTAACCGTAACCCCTACCCACCTACCTAACGTTAGCTACCTACCTAACGTATAGCCACAACACATTGGCATACTTAACACAGCATACTTATTGTAAATTCGTAGAATGTATGAATTGCAATTCGTAACATATCCTAACAATTGTAATGTCACATCATACGATTTACAATTTGTAACTTATCATACGAAATGGATGAAGGACATCCACAAATTAACCTCTCTAGGGTACGTGAGACGGTAGCGTCCCACCTCTTCAACAGCCAGTGAAACTGCAGGGCGCCAAATTCAAATAGAGAAATACTCATTATAAAAATTCAGAAAACAAAACACATTTTACTAAGGTTTAAAGATTAACTTCTTGTGAATCCAACCACGGTGTCAGATTTTTAAAATGCTTTACGGCGAAAGCATAGCCCAGCAGACAAATCATTACAAACAGTAACCAGCCAAGTAGAAGAGTTACACAAGTCAGAAATAGAGATAAAATTAATCCTTTACCTTTGATGATCTTCATATGGTTGCAATCAGAAGACATTCATTTACTCAATAAATGTTCCTTTTGTTTGATAAAGTCTCTCTTTATATCCAAAATATTTTATTTTTTTTTGTTCGCGCGTTTTCTTCAGTAATCCACAGACTCAAACGCAGTCACAACAGGCAGACAAAAAAATCCTAATTGTATCCGTAAAGTTCATAGAAACATGTCAAACGATGTTTATTTTCAATCCTCAGGTTGTTTTTAGCCTAAATAATCGATAATATTTCAACCGGACAATAACGTCGTCAATATAAAAGGTAAACATGAAAGGCACTCTCTCGGTCACGCGCATGAAAAAGCTCTGTGACACGGCAGGGTCCACTCATTCAGACTGCTCTTACTCCCTCATTTTTCAGAATACAAGCCTGAAACAATTCTAAAGACTGTTGACATCTAGTGGAAGGCATAGGAACTGCAATTTGAGTCCTAAGTCAATGGATACTGTAATGGCATTGAATAGAAAACTACAAAACCCCCAAAAAAACTACTTCCTGAATGGATTTTTTATCAGGTTTTCACCTGCCAAATCAGTTCTGTTATACTCACAGACACTATTTCAACAGTTTTTGAAACTTTAGAGTGTTTTCTATCCAAATCTACCAGTTATATGCATATCATATCTTCTGGGCCCGAGAGGCAGGCAGTTTAATTTGGGCATGCTTTTCATCCAAAACTCTGAATGCTGCCCCCTACCCTAGAGAAGTTAATATCATACCAAACGTAATATATCATACTAAATTGGACACAACCGATTTTGTTTACTATGTTACGTCTACCCCGTGAGTCCAGGTTGTCTCGATATAGCGAACTAGCACTGCCTAAACTTTGGCAGAGAGAGTACTGCAGTGGTTAGCTAGCTATCCATCTTTGTAAGAAACGTTTTGGGATAGTCATTGTCGATAATAGTCACACATTGTCTCCATTCCCATAGTAGCTACATGACAGTCATTGCAATGGGTTGGTTGTTCTCAGGCGATAATACTGACGCCACTGCAGCTCAGCAGCTGTATTATTGCAACGTAGCTATCATCAGCGCAAACTGTCTGCTTGCCTTGTCACTAGAACAAGTCTGACAAAGTATTGATGCAGTGGGGACAAAGAAGAGGGGCTTACCTCGGGATGCAACTCGGGGAAGATCCATCTATTTCCCATGTGGCGAACAGGTTCATAGGCACGGGTCTGTTGAGTCCCCCTCCACCAAGGCTCAGCCGGCCACTTCGCTCCGCCATGGTTCGTTACGAGGCTGGCTAAACGTCCACACGAGCCGAGGCGGTAAAAATGATAGCTATCTGAATAAAATATGTATTTGTCTTAATGTACGTTAGCAAGTTTAATGAATTATTCATGCGGTTAAGTTGGTACAATGGGGAGTCAGCGCAGAGGTTTGTTCCAGACTAACTGCTCCTCCTGTCTCCTCGCTTGTTTCCATGGAGGACTCGTGTGCACTGTTCGCTAGACGTGCAGTACCATGCCCACACTGCCACCCCCAGGAAATAACGTCACTGCTGGCAATGCCATGAACACATTCTCGTTCAGCTTGGGCACAAGCTGGCTCAGTTGGATGTATACAATGTCCTTGCACCGCGGCGCTCTGACCAACCTACATGCAACAATATGTCAAGAAAATGTTTAACGTAATGGGCAGTGCCTTCAAGAAGGTATTCACACCCATTTACTTTTTCCACATTTTGTTGTGTTGAGAATATTTTAAATCACCCATCTACACACAATACCCCATCCTGTCAAAGTGGAATTATATTGTTCAACATTTTTGCAAATGACAAAAAAAACGTAAAGTTTAAATGGCTTGAGTCAATAAGTATTCAACCCCTTTGCTATGCCAAGTCTAAATAAGTTCAGGAGGGGGGAAAAGTGCTTATTAACAAGTCACATAATAAGTCACATGGACTCACTCTGCGTGCAATAAATAGTGTTTAATAACATGATTTTTGAATGACTACCCCGCATCTCTGTACCCCACACATACAGCTAATTGTAAGGTCCCTCAGTCCAGCATTGAATTTCAAACACAGATTCAACCACAAAGACCAGGGAGGTTTTCCAACGCCTCGTAAAGAAGGGCACCAACTGGTAGATGGGTAAACAAAACAAAAAAAAGCAGACATTGATTAAGGTGAAGTTATTATTTATACTTTGGATGGTGTTCTCAACCCTTCACCTTAGAGGCTGCTGCCCTATGTACATAGTCATGGAACACTGTTCACTATAATCATGTTTACATACTGTTTTACTCATCTCATATGTATATACTGTATTCTATTCTACTGTATTCTAGTCAATGCCACTCCGACATTGCTGGTCCTAATATTTATATATTTCTTAATATCATAATTTTACTTTGAGATTTGTGTGTATTGTTGTGAATTGTTAGATACTACTGCACTGTTGGAGCTAGGAACACAAGCATTTAGCTCCACACGCAATAACATCTGCTAAATATATATATATGTGACCAATAACATTTTGATTTGCTTGTAATTGTAAAGGACTGGTGAGTTTTTCAGGATTTTTTTTTTTTTACAGGCGAGCTAAGCACAGGCAAAATCCTAGAGGAAAACCTGGTTCAGTCTGCTTTCCACCAGACACTGGGAGATAAATTCACATTTCAGCAGGACAATAACCTAAAACACAAGTCCAAATCTACACTGGAGTTGCTTACCAAGACGACAGTGAACGTTCCTGAGTTGCCGAGTTACAGCTTTTCCTTAAATCTACTTGAAACTCTATGGCAAGACCTGAAAATGGTTGTCGAGCAATGATCAACAACCAAATTGGATAGAGCTTGAAGAATTTAGAAAATAATAAAATGGGCAAATGTTGCACATTCCAGGTGTGAAAAGTTCTTAGAGACTTACCCAGAAAGATTCACAGCTGTAATCACTGCCAAAGGTGATTCTAACATGTATTGACTCAAGGGTGTGAATACTTACGTAAATGATATCTCTATTTCAATACATTTGCAAAGATTTCTAAAACATGTTTTCACTTCGTCATTATGAGGCATTGTGTGTAAATGGATGAAATATAAATGTTTCCTCACCCATTTTGAATTCAGGCTGTAACACAACATAATGTGGAATAAGTCAAGGGGTCTGAATACTTGCTGAAGGCCACTGTACCTAGACTTGCTATGACAAAGAGGTTGAATACTTATTGACTCAAGACATTTTCAGCTTTTTTATTTTTTATTAATTTGTAAAGATTTCTAAAAACATAATTCCACTTTGACATTATGGGCTATTGTGTGTGTGTAGATTAGTGACACAATCGCAATTTATTCCTTTTTTAAATTCAGGCTGCAACACCACAAAATGTTGAAACATTTCAAGGGGTGTGAATACTTTCTGAACACTCTGTACTTAAGTAGAAAAAGTACAGGTAATTGCTCAAATAAACATAAGTATCAAAACTATAAATATTTTCAAATTCCTTAAATTAAAACGAACCAGACGGCACGTTTTTTCCATTTACGGATAGACTGGGGCACACTCAGACATCATTTACAAATGAAGCATTTGTGTTTAAGGAATCCACCATATCAGAGGCAGTAGGGATGACCAGGGATAAATGTGTGAATTGGACCATAGTAGTGTCCTGCTAAGCATTCAAAATGTAACGAATACTTTTGGGTGTCAGGGGAAAATGTACGGAGTAAAAAGTACATTATTTTCTTTAGGAAGTGAAGTAAAAGTAGTTAAATATAAATAGTAAAGTAGATACCCAAAAATACTACTTAGGTACTTTAAAATATTTTTACACCACTGGTCAGGGAGGTGACCAAGAACCAATTGACCACTCTGACAGAACTATAGTTCCTTGGATGAGATGGGAGAACCTGCCAGAAGGACAAGTCTCCAAAGCACTTCACCAATCTGGGCTTTATGGGAGTGGGCAGACGGAACCCCACTCCTGAGAAAAAAGGTACGACAGCACACCTGGAGTTTGCAAAAAGGCAAGTGAAAGACTCAGGGCACAAGATGGTGGTCTGACACAGAAAAAAAAAAGTTGTACTCTTTGGCCTGAATGCAAAGTGCTATGTCTGCAGAAAACCAGACAGTATACCATCCCTACCGTGAAGCATGGTGGTGGCAACATCATAGTATGGAGATGCTTTTCAACAGCAGGGACTGGGAGAGACTGGGAAGGATAGAGGGAACAATGAATGGAGACAAATATAGGCAAATCATTGATGAGAACCTGCTTCAGAGCACCAATGACCTTAGACTGGGGGTGGCGAAGATTTACATTCCAACAAAACAATGAGCCCAAGCACACAGCCACGGTGGAATGGCTCCAGAACAAGAATGTGAAAGTCCTTGAGTGGCCAAGCCAAAACCCTGACTTGTATCTCATTTGAAGTCCGTGGAAAGACTCGGAAGATTGCTGTTCACCACCACTCCCCATCGAACGGTAGAAAATCCCCAAATGCAAAGCTGATACAGAAATACTCGAGACTCAAAGATGTAATCGCCGAAAAAGGTGCTTCTACACAGTACTGACTCAAGGGTGTGAATTATTTTTGTAAATGAGATCTGTATTTCATTTTCAATAAATGTGAGAAAAAAATATACTTTTAAATAGGTTTTCACTTTGTCAATATGGGATACTGTTTACATGCAGACAAAATGAGGGCAAACCTAACAATGCCATTAATTTACATTGTCCATATCACTATAGCAATAATTTGGGGGGAACAGCTGTCATACCCATTATCAGTCAGATTAATCAACGTGTGGTAATCACTGAACATCTGTCTACACTTAGTTCAATTATGCCACCTAGTGGCATGAAAATCTAGTGCACTTGGCTGTTGACACCTATATATAGTAAAATATTAGCAGTGAGGATTAAGTGTACGAAAGCTACACACTGACTGACTGCTGAGAACGTCCATTCTCCTTGGTAAACGCTGTAGAGAAGAACATGAGCCTGGTGGTCCCAGATCTGTTTCGACTATTGTAAAGGATGTCACGCTGCTTTGCTTAGCAGTGCGGCGAATGTGATCTAAGGCACTGCGTCTCAGTGATAGAGCCGTCACGAGTCTCTGGTTTGAATCCAGGCTGTATCACACCCGGCCATCATCGGGAGTCGCATACTTGGCCCGACGTCATCTGGGTTTAGCCGGGGTAGGCCGTCATTGTAAAGAATTAGTTCTTAAATGACTTTTCTAGTTAGTTAAAGATCAACTTTTGTTTTAACAGGTAGGGATTCCTCCAGTCTGCTCACAGAGTATCGAACACAGGACATATGCTGGCACATGACCGCCCTCCCTTCACGTGACCGTCTTCACGTGCGTCACGCCAAAAGCAGGCAGGAGAAGTGGGGACATTTCAGGCCGAAGACCCCATGTGATCTATAAGATGACATTTTATCCCTTTTTGTGGGAACCATTAGTTTTTTTTTTAATTCAGATACATTTGCAAGGACTGTTTTATTTGTAGCAAATCAGTTTTGACAGACATTTCCCCGTCTGCCACAACATGCAGACCCCTGCCGTCTGTCTCGTATCGGGTAAGACCACAAAATGTAGACGAGCAGAATCTAAAAAGAAAGCTGCAGAAAAACCAAGGACAACAGATCTCCGGAGCCACATGTAAATAAGGATATTTTTTTGTTCAATTATTTTGAACAGAAAGTCAAATGATGACCGGAATATTCCACACCTACACTTGGGGCTCGCCCATCGAGTACACCGAAGATCATAACATGCACGCTTAGAAATGGTGGTTTAGACAATGCAATTGTAGTCTTATGTTTATAAAAAAAATTACATTCACTTAATTTGTGAAATGCTTATTCAGTATTCCTCAGCATCATCAGTCAATGTTAAAACGCAACAAAACACAATAGTAGATTAAATTACTTGACAACACACATTCAAATCATTTTGGGTGCAGTTTAACTTAACTGTTAAGAGGTGTGGATCGGAACACAAATAAGCACAAAAAATATGAAAAAAATACCATTGTATTGATTAGACAAAGTTAACTTCAACAAAAAAAATAGAAGGTACATTTCATACAACTTAACCAATCACAATGAGACTTACAAACCTGCAGGGACAACGATACAGATATTCAACAGGACTGCGACCCAATCAAAAGCTCTCAAATCACACTGTACATTTCATTAACAAAAAAAAAAAGAAAAAACGTTTGGTTTACAAAAGGAAACTCTTTAATTATTCAGATCGCAATAAAGACTAAATTAGAAGTTGAATTGGGGGACGCAGGATCCAACCTATAATCATAAAATAACCAGTCCAGGGCCTAGAGGAACTGAACCAACCAGGACTAAAGCTCAGATTTTAAAATTAGATTGTGGGAGAGAGGGCATTACACCCAAGGCAAGGCTCCTCTTCATTACAACCCCACTAGCAGGCAGGCAGGCAGGCTGGCACAACGCCAGGTGCCACGGTTCCAGCATGACATTCCCTTCAGTCCATACATAGCACTACACCAGTGGAGACTGATGGTCACTTTTAAAATCAGGAGGACAGACTCATTGGTATGGAATAAACAGAACGTTATCAGTGGTCCGTTCCAGCCATTCCAATGAGTCTCTACTCCCTCCACTGGACTAATCCTAAACAGCCATTCCAATGAGTCTCTACTCCCTCCACTGGACTATTCCTAAACAGCTCACTCAGAGCAGCTCAGTGCTGGCTCTCCACCGAGGGGGACCGAGACCGGGACGGCTTCCGGGCCGGGGCAGGAGAACGGGAGCGTGGGGGAGGGGTACGGGAACGGGGGGCAGGGGAGCGGGAACGTGGGGCAGGGGAGCGGGAACGTGGGGCAGGGGAGCGGGAACGTGGGGCAGGAGAGCGGGAACGTGGGGCAGGAGAGCGGGAACGTGGGGGAGGTGTACGGGAATGAGAGCGTGCAGGAGGGGTACGGGATTTGGAACGGGAACGTGAAGTGGAGCGATGTGCAGCCCTGCCCCCTCCTCCTCCTCCTGAGGCAGGCTTCTTCTCTGGAGTACGGCTGGCGGAGCGTGGGGACCGGGAGCGGGGGCTCCTGGAGCGGTCACGGCTCCTGCTACGGCTGGGGGACTTGGAGCGGGGGGACCGGGAACGGCTACGGGACCGGGAGTAGCTGCGAGAGCCACGGGAACGACTCCGGCTGCGGCTGTTGGAAGAGAATAATTAAATTAATTATATTTACCCCCCCCCGAACCACTAATGTAGTCAGCTCCCTAAAACACAAGTCAGTTGTATTCCAGTCCTTTATACTCCAATCTCAAGTCCCCTTAATAGTGCTCAACACTGCAGGCCAATCTTTGAAGCTACATTTCTGTAGCTAGCTAGACTGCCCCCAAACATCAAGACACGGTTGGTTCACAACTACAGCTGCAAACTGAAAAACATCACAATCTTGTATTTATCCAAACTTCTCTACAAATTGGGATGAGGGATGCCTACCGGCTCTTGCGATCCTCAGACAGTTTCAGCTTTCGTCCATTCAAGTCTGTTCCGTCCAGCTTATCAAGGGCGTTCTTCATATCACTGTGTGATGCAAACTCCACCACCCTGTCGAGGCAAATCACATTTAAGTTGACAGCTCATTTCATAATAGCAGCAAGGGCACACCACATTTGTTTTGTTTTTTTATTAAAAACGGGAAAACAAGAGGGTTTCTAAATTGGACAGTCGTGCCTCGTTTCAGTTCTTCCATTTTTGTGCTTAATGAACAGGACCCCCTGGACAGACAACTCACCCTTCATTCTTGTTAGTTCGGTGGGCATCCACAAAGGTGACCTCTCCAACTTTCCTCATGAGATCTTTCAGGTCCTGTGGTGAAGCATACATGAGTCAGTGACAGACCAACACACGAATGTGGCTGAGAGAACTCTGAACCTGGGGCAAGAGAAAAATCAGTAGAGCAAAACACGACAGTAAACCCCCCCCCCCCCCTCCCCCCTGTAATACTGACCTCATCAAAACACAGTAAAAAATGTGATGTTCTGGCATTTTCGGACGAGGGGCGTTTAATAAGTGACGAGCCACTGCCGTGGCTTCACAGCTAACCATTTCACTCAAAAGGAGAAACCTGATTCTACTCAAGTTCCCTGGTATTGTATTTCAGGTTTGTTAGTCAAATAGGATTGATGTGACAAATAGTAAGATGGTGAGACGCGACATATCCTTTGAGGTGTAGTGTCTTGGATAGGTTGTCGGTTAGTGGCAACTATAATGGTTTTAGGGGGCGTCGCTAAACTAAAATGAAGTCTATGGAGATTAGAAGTATTTTAAATTTCATCATGACCCATTTTGATCAAGGGGTCCTTTCAGTAACCTATTAATTGGCCTAGTATAAATTTTCCGTAAGGGCTTATATAAGTTTTCCCAGTAAGACTATGGTATAGGATTCCACTCCCTGATCCTCCCAACCCTTAAACCCAATCACATGAGTTATATGTTACTTACCGTTCCATACCCAGGGAGACATTAGCAAAGAGCCACGTGTCCAAATAGAGGACCAATGGGAACCAATGCAGTCACAGTGTTAAGCCCTTGAGAAACGACCTCCCTCAGCCTTGACAGACCCGGACTCCGGCCAGCCTCCACAAGTAAAGGACCACCAGAGATCAAGTAGGGGAAGGAACGAAGGAAGGGGGTGTGCAGTGTGCCCAACTGTCAACACCCCCAGCTCCATCAGCAACAGATAAAAGAACCAAACGGGAGAATGTAGGGAACGTGGAGTGTGTTGAGGGGGTTACAGGCTGGCTGCAGTCGGGGGGGGGTTTCCACCAGACCAGACCACAGAACCTCCAGACTGGGGATTACGAGGGACCATCCTAAGGCTATCCTGCGCTAGACCCCTTTCACCCGCTACGGGGCCCAGCCAAGATTTAGACCAGCGGCAACTGCGTGTAAGGAGAGGCACCAAATGGACACTATTGAAAACACAACCAGCATAGGGCGCTATGCACATAACACCTCCAAGGAGGTTGTGCATGCAACTCCATTATAAACTAATAACCAGAATAAGAATAAGCTGTTCAAATAAAACTACGATGTGATTGGTTAGATTTACCTTCTGGTATAAGTGCTTATATATTTCTGTTTGAAAGACACAGTAAAAAACTAAGTCAAGAAATAAAACAATGAATTCCTGAATCCAAAAGGGGCCTTGCCGTTCTATTTACCCTAATGGACTTTTGAGCATATAGCCGTGTCCTTTTGGTAATAAATAAAATAAAAACAAGTTTTTCAATAAGAATGCAGCTTATAAAGAAAAGGCATTATCAGAGTACGTACAGAGTAATGGTTGGTCTGAACCAGATGGGTTTTAAACTCTCACCTGCCAACTGATACGTGACGACAGGTTCTCCACGATGATTCTGTGTTCAGTGCGCACCGGAGGACCATACCTACTGCATGGGAGGAAGGCAGAGCAAAGTTAAACACGGGTGGGGGGGGGGGGTGACCTGTTACTATTAGGACTGAAATGATTAATACACATGAGCCTGACATTAAATGAAGCCACAGGTCAATAGATATAAGACATGAATGTACAGCATAGGAGCAAGACAGAGGGATGTCACAACGTATTCTAATCACACTGGGGAAATAACTGCTACAAGTGAAAACGTTCAAATCTAGCGTGATAAGTCTTAAATTATTCAGTTGGTATATTCAATACATGTAAGACACCAGATATGCTACTTCTGCACGCAGAGCCACCAGGAAGGTAAATGTCTCCAAGCTACGAGGGGAACTAAAATCACACTGACTAAACTCCATTCGCTGCAAGTGAGAAGGTTTAAAACGAAGCGGTGTAGTCTGTATACCTGGAGCCGCCGCCACCACCACCGCCGCGGCGATCACCAGACCCCTGGCGGTAGCTGCTGAAACGAGGTGAGAAACGTCCTCCTCCTCCGCCACCGCCGCCCATCCCAGGTCCACCACCCCTCCCTCTTCTGGAGCGGGCATGCTCTATAGTCACCCTATAAAAAAAGACCAAACAGACACTTAACAGGGCAGCAGAAATGACTAAAAGACTTAGTATTCTTTCTCCACCATACGCAAGGTATTTGTATCATCTGATTAATGTCTCTGAACAGGGGAAGGGGGGAAATTAAAGTTGGTAGTAGATTCAGAACTCTAAATAATGGGTCGGATCCGGTTGTCACCGGTCTCGGGTGTGTCATTTCTAAACGGACTTGTCCAGAAGTGCCGTCCAGATAAGAACGTGACATGGTGCAGTAGCCAGAGAAACTGTCTAATTTATGCCGCTGCTCTTGCTTCTTATGAGGCGCGTGTAGCTTGTTGTTGGCTAATCATTAGACAAAGCAGCAAAATGCTACAGATAGAGACTTGCTCCGTGTGTCACAAAAGTTTGGAGATAAATTGGCTACAACGACCAGCAGGTAGGCTTGCTACTAAATATTCTAAATGGAATTGTTATTTGTAACTGAAGGACTAGAAAGTGCATGCCCTGCAGCCTAGTTGCTACTTCCCAGTTTGATGCTGTCAAGACAGATACTAGGTCATCTTATATGATGATAAATAACCTAGCTATGGCAGCTATTAGTCTACTATAGTGAGAGACGGCTTGGTCGTTTTCAGTCTCTCGCTCCCTTCAGCCCCTCTCACTATAGGTCCATAAGGAATGAGTCTAGTTGTCGCCGGGTCAGTTTGGAACGGGTCTATATGTTTATTTGTTTTTTTAAACGTGTTTATGCACATCGAGACCATTTTGAAACTGGACCTCTAGTTGTTATTGATATTACCAGGATGTGACCACTAGATGTTAATATAGGTACCATTGAATTGCATTGAATTTGCGCCACAAATTCCAAGTTAGCATTTGAAACAATGGACAACAAAAGCAACACATGAATTGCTGTCATACCTTGTTTATAGACTGCTCAGAGGGTAAGGAAACCAATATGTAATCGTGCAATTTGAGTGACATTGAGGGGGAAGGGTATTTATTTTTTAAAGTATTTATAAATAATTTTAAAAAAAATAATTAAGCATTATCTACTGTTCAGAACCCGGTATGAAAGATGGGCCAAAAACTTTGACTAATTGACAGTGACTAATTTCTCTGAACAGTTGGGCAAGAATACCACATTCACAGGGAATATAAACTAAGCAAAAATAATAAACACCCCCTTTTCAGGACCCTGTCTTTCAAAGATAATTCGTAAAAATTCAAATAACTTCATTGTAAAGGGTTTAAACAGTTTCCCATGCTTGTTTAATGAACCATAAACAATTAATGAAGATGCACCTGTGGAATGGTCATTAAGACACCAACGGCTTACAACAGTAGGTAAGCAAGGTCACAGTTATGAAAACTTAGGACACGAAAGAGGCCTTTCTACTGACTCTGAAAAACACCAAAATAAAGATGCCCAGGGTCCCCTGCTCAGCTGCGTGAACATGTCTCAGGCATGCTGCAAGGAGGCATGAGGACTGCAGATATGGGCAGGGCAATAAATTGCAATGTCCGCACCGTGAGACGCCTAAGACAGCGCTACAGAGATACAGGACGGACAGCTGATCATCCTCGCAGCGGCAGACCATGTGTAACAACCCCTGCACAGGATCGGTACATCCGAACATCACATCTGCAGGACAGGATGGCATCAACTGCCCGAGTTACACCAGGAACGCACATCAGTGCTCAGACTGTCCGCAATAGGCTGAGAGAGGATGGACTGAGGGCTTGTAGGCCTGTTGTAAGGCAGGTCCTCACCAGACATCACCTGTGGACACAAACCCACCGTTGCTGGACCAGACAGGACTGGCAAAAAGTGCTATTCTGGCGAGTCGCGGTTTTGTCTCACATGGGGTGATGGTCGGTTTCGTGTTTATCGTCAAAGGAATGAGCGTTACATCGAGGCAGGTACTCTGGAGAGGGATCGATTTGGAGGTGGAGGGTCCGTCATGGTATGGGGCGGTGTGTCACAGCATCATCGGACTAAGCTTGCTGTCATTACAGGCAATCTCAACGCTGTGCGTTACAGGGAAGACATCCTCCTCCCTCATGTGGTACCCTTCCTGCAGGCTCATCCTGACATGAGCCTCCAGCCATACTGCACGTTCTGTGCATGATTTCCTGCAAGACATGAATGTCATTGTTCTGCCCTGGCCAGCGAAGAGCCCGGATCTCAATCCTATTGAGCACGTCTGGGATCTGTTGGATCGGAGGGTGAGGGCTAGCGTTTCGACATGTGAACTAAACGTGCTAGCAAAAGTAGCTAATTGGACACTAGTAATGGACATTACCGAACAAAAGAACGATTTATTGTGAAACTAGGATTCCTGGCACTGCACTCTGATGAAAGATCAAAGGGAATATTTATGATGTCATTTCGTATTTCTGTTGACTCCAACACAGCGGAGAAATGTTGTGTATTTCTGAGTGCTGTCTCAGATTATTGCATGGTATGCTTTTTCCTAAAGTTTTTAAAAAATCTGACACAGCGGTTGCATTAAGAAAAAGTATATCTTTAATTATATGTAAAACGTGTATCTTTCAAAGTTTATGATGAGTATTTTTGTTATTTGACGTGGCTCTCTGTAATTACTCCGGATATTTTGGAGGCATTTCTGAACATGGCGCTAATGTAAACCGAGATTTGTGGATATAAATATGCACATTATCGAACAAAACATAAATGTATTGTGTAACATGATGTCCTATGAGTGTCATCTGATGAAGATTATCAAAGGTTAGTGAATAATTTTATCTCCATTTCTGCCTTTGTGACCATCTTTGGCTGGGGAAAATGGCTGTGTTTTTTTGATTTGGTGGTGATCTAACATATATTTGGTGTGTTTCCGCTGTAAAACATTTTAAAAATCGGACATGATGGGTAGATTAACAAGATGTTTCTTTCATTTGAGGTATTGGACTTGTTAATGTGGGAAAGGTTCATATTTCAAAAAATATTTTTGAATTTCGCGCGCTGCCTTTTCAGCTGAATATTGTGGGTGTTCCACTGGGCTAGAAAGGTAAAAATGCTTTATTTAAAGTGCTACTTTAAAGTAGAGTAAGTAGATTTTTTTGAGTATCTGTACTTAACTTTTTATATTTTGACAACTTTTATTTCACTCCTAATGGAAATAATGTGCGTTTTACTCCATTAATTTCCACCTGACACCCAAAAGTACTTGTTACATTTTGAATGCTTAGCAGGACTGGGAAATGGTCTAATTCACACACTTTCACAAATCGAAGGACTGGAAAATGGTCTAATTCACACTTTCACAAATGTTATTTTATTCAAGTATGAAAGTCGTGTACTTCTTCCAACACTGTCCATATGAATTAAATGTCAAAATATAACATGTCGCAATTTATCTTTCTTGAGACATTGCTCAATGTGCATCTAAATCGTTACCTTTCACTACAGAGTTCCTTGCCATTCAGCTCGTAAACTGCATCATCAGCGTCTCTGTGGTCGTCAAACTCCTGATTAAAGAGAAGGGGGGTTAACTAATCAACAAACAAAACATTCACAATAGGTGTTTGATCAAGACACGAGGCAAGGCCGACTTACCACAAAGCCGAAACCGTTCTTCAAATTTACTTCTCGGATCCTTCCATAACCTTTGAAGAATTTCTCCACGTCCCTCTCACGAGCATGAGGGCTCAAACGACCGATAAACACTCGACATCCACTCATAGTTATCTGAAACAAAAAGTTAGCTACGTGATTAAGTTATTAGATCATTAACAGTACATTTATCCCCAAACACGTAGGTTGCCGACAAGGCCCAGATCAGTGTGCTAACTAGCTAACGTTAGCTAAGAGTTATCAATACTAAAAGTGCACTTTAGCCAAGTTTAGGAGCCGTTATGCTGGCAAATAATAGCCAGATAGTCTGAGTTCGGCAACGTAAACAGTTTCACATATACGCTAAACGAATAAACTACATACCGTTTAATATTAATTAAATCACAATATTGATAATGTGTATATACGTTAGCAAGCTTACTAGCTAACGTTAGTCGCTAGCTATCCGGTCGCAGCTCGTTTTCCCACGAGTTCCCAGTTGTCGTGAACGCGGCATTAGGACCCGAGGAAAAGGCCGCAATTATACAAAAATATTCTGTGTTAGTGCTATTCTTTGTGTTCTGAAATCAGAAGTTCGGATTAAAAAACATCATTGTATGTTACATCGGAGATCCAGCCCGCCCACAAAATAGCTGAGTTTAGTCGGCTACGTACGTTACTAGCTAGCTAACGTTACCATGTCGTGCAGTTTCATTTTCGCTAGTTTAGCTGCATTACTAGTTTGGCACTCGGACAAAATATTAATCATTAGATTATTGATTCGCCAAATATTTGTGCCAGTCTGCTGACGACATTACAATTATCAAAACTTGAACCTCACCCTTTCCGTTGTCTTCGTTACTTCTGGTAGTGTGCTTGCTTGGCTTATGTGTGTCAAAATGGCGACTCCGAGTGAGAGAACGAGGGGGAAACCGGATGTTCTTCAGCACCAAGGGTGGTGGGCGTGTTCCAGTCATCCAGACCTATCAAAAAGTTCCACAAGACCCATGCCACAGATATAACAATGAGACAGATATTTCACTGGATGTATAAATGTGAAGCATCCGGTTGGTGTTTCAACTCAGTACCACATTTGGTGGTGAGAGGAAGATAAGTGGCCGCCAGTGGGAGAAGATGAAAACGAGATGGTTTATGGCCAACATTCTTCTAATGTTCTCATCGATGAAATATTTGATCTCAATACAGTGTTCAAAACTAGAATATGTTACGAACAGAGTGGGACTACGTTTTCTAGACTTCACCCTTGGCCAAAGTTTTTAAAAATTGCGTTTAGGACCGCAAGCGCGAATTAAGATACTGCACAGGCGCACTTCAAATTAGGCGTTCCCTATCGGAAATATGCAAATCAATGCTAGAACGAGCCAATAGACTCTCACTGGCTCGTGTTTAGCTCTGCCCACCTTCTTGCTTGTTCTGCCCACTATGAGTAATTTACTCCCAGAGGAAACGACATGCTGTGGTCTATCTTGGGTTAGTTATAAAAATATATATCTTTGCTCCTGCACCCTAAACATCTCCTTAACAAAAATGTACTGAAAATATACATACAAAATAGCCAGATCTTTATGACACATTTCCCAACATCCTGCTGGCCATCTCATCTGACTGAAAACAAAATAAGATTTTCCTCCCATTCAATGGTGTTCATTTCAGACGGTGTGGCCAAACTCAAGGACAGGACAACATATTACTGCTATTCTTCTATCTTTACTCTATTACCATTCTCAACATTTGTGGCATCGTCTTACAATTCGATAAAGCACATACATAATACAATAGAAAAGGTCTTCTCTGTAGAAAGTACCAAAAATTATTTCAATGTTGAGCATGGAATACTGACCTTTACGGAACCCATTTCAATTTCAAGATAACAACAACAACAAAAAATCTTCCTGAATTAAAAAAACAAAAACAACGTAAAAAAAATTAATACAAATATGGATGATTTAAAAATAAGTATATAAACAAATAAATATAGTTATTTTATTTTGCCCAGTTGTCATGGAGATGATGGATAATAATGAGACACCTGTGTAATAAGCACAGGTCATGTGATTTCCTTCCTGAGAGGAGGGGGGGGGGGTACAGAGGGATGGATGCAGACAGACAGACAGTAAACCAAGGAGGAGAAGAGAAAGAGAGGACAATATTGTCCTCCAGAAAGACTTATGTACGGAATGCAATGGACTGGACTTCAGAATGGAAACTATTGAGTCTACCAGAGCAGTTGTAATATAATGCAGGAACAGAACAGAATAACATGTAGCCTAACGTCTGTCTCATCTGGAAACAGCATTATTGATATTGTTTGATAGGATGGTAGTCAGTGTAATACTCTAGTCCAGGACTGGCTGACTGGTAGGACAACTGGCTGACTGGTAGGACAACTGACTGACCGGTAGGACAACTGGCTGACTGGTAGGACAACTGACTGACTGGTAGGACATCTGGTTGACTGGTAGGACAACTGACTGACTGGTAGGACAACTGACTGACTGGTAGAACAACTGACTGACTGGTAGGACAACTGACTGACTGGTAGAACAACTGACTGACTGGTAGGACAACTGACTGACTGGTAGAACAACTGGCTGACTGGTAGGACAACTGACTGACCGGTAGAACATCTGGTTGACTGGTAGGACAACTGACTGACTGGTAGGACAACTGACTGACTGGTAGAACAACTGACTGACTGGTAGGACAACTGACTGACTGGTAGAACAACTGGCTGACTGGTAGGACAACTTCCCCTCCTTGTTTCAGGGATCACCTGTGAATCCAACACATTAAGAGACATAACCTCACCAATCAAAAGACATCTCACAACAAATACCCCTTTTCCTTCACACAATGCCCTAACTGTAACCCCCCCCCCCCCTCGACAGGCCCCCAGACCCCTCACACACCTACTCAATCACTCTCTGGGGAGGAGGGGTCAAGAAAAAGAGGAGTTGTATGAACAGAACACTGTGATTCAACAACTATGAGCTTCACTTTCACTGCTGAGATTTCTGATGTTGTGCGTCGACTGATCGGTCACAACGGCTGAGCTTCCTCGATCAGGTTTCTGTTTCATCTCCTGATGAAAGATTGAATGATTCCCATTGAAGAAATGTGTAAATGCACGTTTCAGAGACATCTGCCAGTGTTATTCATCATATATTATGGTAGTACGTAGCTATTTATATGGGAGGGGGGACGGACAATGTCTGGTTAAACAATACATGAGACCATGAAATAGACAAATAACACCCAAATATATAATACTAATACGATAAAATGTAATCATTGAAATCAATATGGTTCAAAACTAATTTCGATGTCTTCACTTTTGTCCAAACCTTTGCACATCATTTTCAGTTAAGAATGACGTTTAACAGAAATGTGATGGTTTAAATCCCACATGTAATTACTCCTTCTAAACAGAGCACATATCACTATATATATGGTTCATATCACTATATATAGTGCACTACAACGTCCCAAAAAATGGCCAGAATATTAACTCCACCCCTCCCCCACACACATAAACAAAACGTCTTTGAAGTTAAGACTGAAGGCCCAAGTAAGGAGGTTATTGAACACGTACCCTATTGAAATGAGCAGCAAGTAACATCCTGCTAAAGTTACAATACCAGTAGTCTCAGGCAGAGACATACTTAGGCGTCGTCCCAAATGGAACCCTATGCTCTGGATAGGGCACTTATTTTGACAAGAGCCATATTGGCCCTTGTCAACAACAAAAAATTGTGCACTATATAGGGAATAGGGTTTCATAGGGCTCTGGTCTAAAATAGTGCACTATATATAGGGAATAGGGTGCCATAGGGATCTGGTCTAAAATAGTGCACTATATAGGGAATAGGGTTCCATAGGGCTCTGGTCTAAAATAGTGCACTATATAGGGAATAGGGTGCCATAGGGCTCTGGTCTAAAGTAGTGCACTATATATAGGGAATAGGGTTCCATAGGGCTCTGGACTAAAATAGTTCACTATATAGGGAATAGGGTTCCATTTGGGACATCACTTTAGATGTATCTTTGTGGTGTCTGATATCCGTCTACTCTACAATAGAAGGAGTTCCGCAAGAAGGGAATCAGGGTGGATCAGGGATGAAGGCTGACAAAGGTTTAAAAGTTCATGGAAAAAGAGAAATACTACAAAGTAGCCCAGACCTACAGTACATCATGTAGCTGTGGTCAATCTAAAAGAGCCATGCCATGCTCTGAGTTAGTTGGTCAACAAACCTATAACAAATCCCCCTTCAGAATATATCTACCATATCTAAAAAGGAAGAAAGCCAGGGGATCTGTAGGTTTTGCAGGTCCCCTGGCCCCGGCGGGCTCCGCGAGCTAGTAGGCTAACTAATCATCTGTCCCCGTCTCTGTTCTCAGGGGTGGTACTATGAGGTCAGGTGGTTATTCAGTCAGGCCCACAGATATTACATCACTACATCCCCAGCACAGGTGACCTGGTGACCTTCTGGTCCAGTGTTCGAAGGTCAAAGGTAATTGAGAGAGTCCTATTGGCTGTTCTCTTCAGACCTACAGTCATTGGCTCAGACCCGTGTATGGCGACAGCTGTGTGAGGATCCGGCGCCCGCCCCGGCGGTCCCGGAGGCTGAGTTGGGGTCCTCGTCGCTGGACTCCCCGGCCTCCCGCTCCTCCTTGCGGAGACCCATGCTGATGTGGGTCTGGAGGGCAGCGGGGGTCAGCCACTCCTTTGGGAGGCAGGTCTGGAGAAAGGGCACGCAGGAGCTGAAATAGGCCAGGCGGTTCACCCAGCGAGGGATCTCACGCCCACACAACAGCTGGAATAGAACGAGTACAAACATGTCGTCGGGAAAAGGACTGAATAATGTGGATACAGTATCGGATATGCAATTGGCAAATAAATAAAAAAACATACTCCGCAAAATATGTATTACTGTCAATAGGTAATGTTCCTTTTAAAAATGGTGGAATGGCTCTATCAGACTGTTCACAGTAAATGTCAATATAATGTATAATTCAAAATGTATAATGAAACAGTAATCGTCTGTATTGAAACGGTGATGAAACAGAAACTGACCTCAGACAGCGAGGATGAGAAGTGGTTGCAGTTCTTGTGCATTAGATGGTAGGAGTTGCCCTTGAAATCCCTCCCCAGCTCCTCCATGATTTTATCCATATCCTCCACTGCAAAGTCTGTTGTGCCCAAAGCAATAGCCTCCCTGTGTTAGAGAAAAAAATGTTTTGTAATCCTACTCACATCCTTACTGAAACTTGTGTTGAGCTATTGAAGTATACATGAAACAAAGTGAAGATTCTCTGGATGGAAACATTGTACATCTTGTCTATTAAAGTTCAGAATTATGTCATTCTGTATCATGTCATTCTGTATCATGTCATTCTGTATTATGTCATTCCGTATCATGTCATTCTGTATCATGTCATTCTGTATCATGTCATTCTGTATCATGTCATTCTGTATTACGTCATTCTGTATTATGTCATTCTGTATCATGTCATTCTGTATTACGTCATTCTGTATTATGTCATTCTGTATTATGTCATTCTATATTATGTCATTCTGTATCATGTCATTCTGTATCATGTCATTCTGTATTACGTCATTCTGTATTACGTCATTCTGTATCATGTCATTCTGTATCACGTCATTCTGTATCATGTCATTCTGTATCAC